>NW_025231864.1:2590-3909 GCF_018294505.1 Triticum aestivum | reverse complement strand
TGAACAACAAGGTGCACTTACGTGTCGGTCATTAAAACTGACAATTTTGGCCGATTCTAGCTCATTTCGTCGACTATTACTCACTGTTTTGGGGTCCCGGAGTAACTTCCACGAATAACGAACCCTGTGGTGCGTTTACATGTCGGTCATCAACACTCGCGGTTTTTGTCGATTCTATTCCGTTTCGTGGACTATTACTCACCGTTTTTGGGTCCCGAAGTGATTTCCATGCTTGTTCAACAACAAGGTGCGCTTACGTGACGGTCATCAACACTCATAGTTTTGGCCGATTCTGGCCAGTTTCGTGGACTATTACTAACCGTTTTGGGGTCCCGAAGTGATTTCCAGGCTTGTTGAACCCCAAGGTGAGCTTACGTGTTGGTCATCAACACTGACAGTTTCAGCTGATTCTGGCCCGTTTCATTGACTATTACTCACTGTTTTGGGGTCCCACAGTGATTTCCATGATTAACAAACCATGGGGTGCGTTTACGTGTCGGTCATCAAGACTCGCGGTTTTTGTCGATTCTGACCCGTTTCATGGACTATTACTCACCGTTTTGGGGTCCCGAAGTGATTTCCATGCTTGTTGAACAACAAGGTGCGCTTACGTGTCGGTCATCAACACTGGCAATTTTGGCCGATTCTAGCTTGTTTCGAGGACTATTACTCACTGTTTTGGGGTCCCGGAGTGACTACCACGATTTATGAATCCTGGGGTGCGTTTACGTGTCGGTCATCAACACTCGTGGTTTTTGTTGATTCTGACCCGTTTCGTGGACTATTACTCACCGTTTTTGGGTCACAAAGTGATTTCCATGCTTGTTGAACTCCAAGGTGCGCTTATGTGTCGGTCATCAACACTCATAGTTTTGGCCGATTCTGGCCTGTTTCGTGGACTATTACTCACTGTTTTGGGGGCCCAAAGTGATTTTCCATGATTAACGAACCCTGGGGTGCATTTACGTATTGGTTATCAACACTCGTGGTTTTTGTCGATTCTGACCCGTTTCGTGGACTATTACTCACCGTTTTGGGCTCCCGAAGTGATTTCCATACTTGTTCAACAACAAGGTGCGCTTACGTGTCGGTCATCAACACTGACAATTTTGGCCAATTCTGGCTCGTTTCATGGACTATTACTCACTGTTTTGGGGTCCCGGACTGACTTCCACGATTAACGAACCCTAGGGTGCGTTTACGTGTCGGTCATCAACACTCGCGGTTTTTGTCGATTCTGTCCCGTTTCGTGGACTATTACTCACCGTTTTGGGGTCCCGAAGTGATTTCCATGCTTGTTGAACAACAAGGTGCACTTA
>NW_025231864.1:0-2580 GCF_018294505.1 Triticum aestivum | reverse complement strand
CCCTGGGGCGCGTTTATGTGTCGGTCATCAAGACTCGCGGTTTTTGTCGATTCTGACCCGTTTCATGGACTATTACTCACCGTTTTGGGGTCCCGAAGTGATTTCCATGCTTGTTGAACCCCAAGGTGCGCTTACGTGTAGCTCATCAACACTGATAGTTTTGGCCGATTCTGGCCCGTTTCGTGGACTATCACTCACTAATTTGGGGTCTCGAAGTGACTTCCACGATTGACGAACCTTGGGGTGCGTTTACGTGTCGGTCATCAATACTCGCAGTTTTTGTCGATTCTGACCCGTTTCGTGGACTATTACTCACCGTTTTAGGGTCCCGAAGTGATTTCCATGCTTGTTGAACAAGAAGGTGCGCTTACGTGTCGGTTATCAACACTAACAATTTTGGCCGATTCTAGCTCGTTTCGTCGACTATTACTCACTGTTTTGGGGTCCCGGAGTGACTACCACGATTAACGAACCCTGGGGTGCGTTTACGTGTCGGTCATCAACACTCGCGGTTCTTGTCGATTCTGACCCGTTTCCTGGACTATTACTCACCGTTTTGGGGACACAAAGTGATTTCCATGCTTGTTGAACTCTAAGGTGCGTTTATGTGTCGGTCATCAACACTGACAGTTTTGGCCGATTCTGACCCGTTTGGTGGACTATTACTCACTGTTTTGAGGGCCCGGAGTGACTTCCACGATTAACGAACCCCGGGGTGCCTTTACGTGACGGTCATCAACACTCGCAGTTTTTGTCGATTCTGACCCGTTTCGTGACCTATTACTCACCGTTTTGGGGTCCCGAAGTGATTTCCATGCTTGTTGAACTCCAAGTTGCGTTTATGTGTCGGTCATCAACACTGACAGTTTTGGCCGACTCTGGCTCGTTTCATGGACTATTATTCACTGTTTTGGGGTCCCGGAGTGACTACCACAATTAACGAAACTTGGGGTGCGTTTACGTGTCAGTCATCAACACTCGCGGTTTTTGTCAATTCTGACCCGTTTCATGGACTATTACTCACCGTTTTGGGGTCACAAAGTGATTTCCATGCTTGTTGAACTCCAAGGTGCGCTTACGTGTCGGTCATGAACACTCATAGTTTTGGCCGATTCTGGCCTGTTTCGTGGACTATTAATCACTGTTTTGGGGGCCCAAAATGATTTCCACGATTAACGAACCCTGGGGTGCGTTTACGTGTCGGTCATCAACACTGACAGTTTCGGCCGATTCTGGCCCGTTTCATGGACTATTACTCACCATTTTGGGGTCCCGAAGTGATTTCCATGCTTGTTGAACCCCAAGGTGTGCTTACGTGTTGGTCATCAACACTAACAGTTTCAGCTGATTCTGGCCCGTTTCATGGACTATTACTCACTGTTTTGGGGTCCCAGAGTGATTTCCATGATTAACAAACCATGGGGTGCGTTTACGTGTCGGTCATCAAGACTCGCGGTTTTTGTCGATTCTGACCCGTTTCGTGGACTATTACTCACCGTTTTGGGGTCCCGAACTGATTTCCATGCTTGTTGAACAACAAGGTGTGCTTACGTGTCGGTCATCAACACTGACAATTTTGGCCGATTCTGGCTCGTTTCGTGGACTATTACTCACTGGTTTGGGGTCCCGGAGTGACTTCCACGATTAACGAACCCTGGGGTGCGTTTACGTGTCGGTCAACAACACTCGCGGTTTTTGTTGATTCTGACCCGTTTCGTGGACTATTACTCACCGTTTTGGGGTCACAAAGTGATTTCCATGCTTGTTGAACTCCAAGGTGCGCTTATGTGTCGGTCATCAACACTCATAGTTTTGGCCAATTCTGGCCTGTTTCGTGGACTATTACTCATTGTTTTGGGGGCCCAAAGTGATTTTCCATGATTAACGAACCTTGGGGTGCATTTACGTATTGGTCATCAACACTCGTGGTTTTTGTCGATTCTGACCCGTTTCGTGGAGTATTACTCACTGTTTTGGGGTCCCGAAGTGATTTTCATGCTTGTTGAACCCCAAGGTGCGCTTACGTGTCGGTCCTCAACACTGACAGTTACGGCCGATTCTGGCCCGTTTCATGGACTATTACTCACTCTTTTGGGGTCCCGGAGTGATTTCCATGATTAACAAACCCTGGGGCGCGTTTATGTGTCGGTCATCAAGACTCGCGGTTTTTGTCGATTCTGACCCGTTTCATGGACTATTACTCACCGTTTTGGGGTCCCGAAGTGATTTCCATGCTTGTTGAACCCCAAGGTGCGCTTACGTGTAGCTCATCAACACTGATAGTTTTGGCCGATTCTGGCCCGTTTCGTGGACTATCACTCACTAATTTGGGGTCTCGAAGTGACTTCCACGATTGACGAACCTTGGGGTGCGTTTACGTGTCGGTCATCAATACTCGCAGTTTTTGTCGATTCTGACCCGTTTCGTGGACTATTACTCACCGTTTTAGGGTCCCGAAGTGATTTCCATGCTTGTCGAACAAGAAGGTGCGCTTACGTGTCGGTTATCAACACTAACAATTTTGGCCGATTCTAGCTCGTTTCGTCGACTATTACTCACTGTTTTGGGGTCCCGGAGTGA
>NW_025231863.1:8576-10617 GCF_018294505.1 Triticum aestivum | reverse complement strand
TCGATGGCATCTTCATAGAGCCTCTCGACAAAGGCGTCGTGATCAGCATCAACATTTTGACTTCTGTTGAAATGACAATTGAATTCGTGGTGAGAGATACCATCCTTGACCTACGATGAATTGAGTTATCATCGACTACCCCCTTGTCTTCTTTCCAACACATGATTGATCATGTCTTGGTTATACCTTGGACTCCTTGCTATTCCTGCAATTGTTCTTTGAGTATTTCTTGTGATCTTCAACTCCAACCCCTACTGGGAACACCATGTTAATGCTACCTTGAAGCATGACTGAGGTATTCCGGATATCAACAAGAACATTGGAAGCACATTGTCGAATGTTTCTTGATCTATTATACGAACACCGTTGTATGGGTAATATCATGATTCTTTCCTCGCCCCCCTTATCTAAATGCTTTTGAACTTGCTGTCATATCATGTATATCCTGCTCCGCTTCCCCATGGGAAGGATATACTCCCAATTCTTGTGTGTAAACACATTTTCCTTTCCATTGTTTTTTTAACCTTTCTTGTGGTCTATATGATCTAAGAAGTAATATTCTTATGCTTAAATAAACATCTTGGTGTACAACTCTTACAGTAAAACCCTGTTACTATTGTTGTTGATATTCTGGTAACCACCGATGGACAAGAACTTTGCCTAATGGTCCGCCTCGTTCCAACGAGCAGGAAAATGGTTCTCTTCGTCCCTCGCCCTTGGTACCAACGTTGATGCCAACATAACTGACATGCCATCCTATGACATGCCTTGCTATCATATCCGTGCAAGATGTCGCTGCCTTTCCTCCTCTGAACACACAAGGTGGGCCCATAACCCACATTACCACAGGATCGAAATCTAACTCTTCTGTATATCTTTGATTCCAAAATTATACTTGCATTTGGCTTCATATCATGTCACGAGCCACCTTCCGAGAGATGATCTATTCCCGATGCTCTGAACCCCTTTCTCACACTCTGTTCAGGTATCAATCGTTTGTCCATTTGGTTGAAACTTATTATTGTGCTTTCATATTTTACTCTCGACGTTTTCTTAAAATTCAACTCGAGGGATACTTCTGTCACATTCCCTGCATTTTTTTTTCACCAGACAATTAACCATATAATTAAGGGCCAGTTCACTCGAAGTTACTCTTTACTTCCCCACTTAAATCTCGGGACGAGATTTCTGTAGTGGAGGAGATTTGTAACATCCCCAGCATCACACTACAGTAATCTCTCATTAATGAAGGTCATGTCATCATGATCATCATGCCAAAATGCCCCTTGTCCAAAATCTGCTTCAAATTCAAATTCAAATTGCATGTCGAATATTTGCTTCTTCTTTCATGCAAATAAAATGTTCATCTTTTAGCAAATAATCCAAAACTTTTTACTGTTAAGGAACACAACATCATCATCAGCTCTAAAAGGGCCTAATGCTTTTTAATAGAGCAAAAACAGCCTTTATAATGCCCTTTTCATTATTGAGTAAATTCAAATGAACTCCGGAAATGCCCAAACTTTTTGTGGCAGTGCTGCATATTGCAAAGTAATTATGTGACCAAGTTTCACATTTTTGCAAAATCTTATGGAAGCTCAAAATATTACTAAACCCCCCCTTTCTGTAAAAAGAAAATAGAAAAGGCCACTGTGCACTGGCCCAAGTGCACAGTGCCTAGAGCCCAGCCCACCACGGCCTCCTCCTTCTCCCCCGTTCTCTGTTCAAGCGACCGAGGCGCACCACCGTCGCCGCCGAGCCAGCTCGCCGACAGTGTTACTGGGTGGATAAGGCCTCCACCGAGGCCTCCCCCCCCAAGATATTTCCCCCCTCTCTCGCTCCGCCTCTCCCTATCCCCGCCAGATTCTCCCTCACGCGCTCGCCGCTCTTCCCTCTCCTTGCCCGAGCACTTCGCCGTCGCCCTCCGTCGATCTCGCGGTCCCCGGCTCCCCCCTCGATCATGCTGGTGGCTGGAAGGAGCGCCGTCCTCCGCTCCGTCGTCCTCGACCCTCAGCGGGAGCTGGGAGGCCCTGTAGTGGCC
>NW_025231863.1:0-1194 GCF_018294505.1 Triticum aestivum | reverse complement strand
CCTCTCCTTGCCCGAGCACTTCGCCGTCGCCCTCCGTCGATCTCGCGGTCCCCGGCTCCCCCCTCGATCATGCTGGTGGCTGGAAGGAGCGCCGTCCTCCGCTCCGTCGTCCTCGACCCTCAGCGGGAGCTGGGAGGCCCTGTAGTGGCCGCTCTCCTCCACCCCCTTCCGCCTCTATCGCCGGCAATCTTCGTCGTCTCCGGTGAACCCTGCGCTCCTAAGCTGTCGCAGGCTTTTCGTAGCCGCTCGGTGAGCTCCTCCCTCCCTCCATTCTTCTCCTCGCACCGCGTGTCTCTCCCTAGCTAGCTCATCGCCGTTGCCGTGAGCTCACCGCCGCAGATCACCTCACCGTCGTGGCCACCGTGGCCCGAGCTCACGCCCGAGCTCGTAACCGGGCTCCTGGAGCTCGTAGGAACACAACGCCGCTCCCCGCATCGCCTGACTTGCCCTGCGTCACCGTAGACACCAACGGCCGAACTCTGGCGTCCGCTCCGCCGCTAGCCATCGCCGTCTCCGGCCGTTTTCGGCCAAACCGCCGCGACAGATCGATGCGCGGGCGAGAGCCCGTTTGAAAGAACCTAACCGCGTGCCAAGTGATGCGCTGTAGCGCGATTCCGGCCATCTCCGGCGTTCGGCCGCCGCGGATGGCCTCGCCGGCGTTGCTCCGGCGTGGGCGCTGACCTGGCACCGGCAGGGCCTGCCTCTGGGTCGCTGCCTGTGGGCCTCTGGACCCAGTTGACCACGTTGACCGTGGTCAACTATGCTGACTGGGCGCTCAGTGCCACTGACGTGCGGGTCCCACTTCTTAATCCTCTAATTAAAACATTTTAATAATTAAAACTAATTAGTTTAGTTAACTAGACACTGACAGGTGGGCCCAGTAGTTTTACTAACTAAATTTAGATTAGTTTGAGCTCTGTTTAACTCACTGTCTATGACAGGGGGGTCCCCATGTCAGTTTGACCAGTCAACCGGACAGTTGACTGCTGAAGTCACTCATACGTCATGCTGACATCATATTTCTTTTCTATTATTTTAAATAATTCCAGAAAATGCTTTAATCTTTGAATAATCATAGAAAATAAACCGTAACTCGGATGAAAATGTTTTCTATATGAAAGTTGCTCAGAAAAATCCAACGAATCTGAAAATGCGGTCCGTTCAGCTGTCACATGCCTCTAGCATGCTGAACAT
>NW_025231862.1:8347-10617 GCF_018294505.1 Triticum aestivum | reverse complement strand
GAAGGTGCGCTTAAGTGTCGGTCATCAACACTGTCAGTTTTGGCCGATTTTGGCCCGTTTCATGGACTATTACTCACTGTTTTGGGGTTCCAGAGTGATTTCCACGATTAATGAACCCTGGAGTGCGTTTACGTGTGGTCATCAACACTGGCAGTTTTGGCCGATTCTGGCCCCTTTCATGGATTATTACTCACCGTTTTGGGCTCTCGAAGCGATTGCCTTGGTTATTGAACCCCAAGGTGCGCTTACATGTCGGTCATCAACACTGGCAGTTTTGGCCGATTCTGGCCCGTTTCATGGACTACTACTCGCTGTTTTGGGGTCCCGGAGTGATTTCCACGATTAATGAACACTGGGGTGCGTTTATGTGTCGGTCATCAACACTCGCAGTTTTGGCCAATTCTGGCCCGTTTCTTGGATTATTACTCACCATTTTGGGGTTCCGAAGTGATTTCCATAGTTATTGAACCCGAAGGTGCGCTTAAGTGCCGGTCATCAACACTGTCAGTTTTGGCCGATTTTGGCCCGTTTCATGGACTATTACTCACTGCTTTGGGGTCTGGGAGTGATTTCCACGATTAATGAACACTGGGGTGCGTTTATGCGTGGTCATCAACACTGGCAGTTTTGGCCGATTCTGGCCCCTTTCATGGATTATTACCCACCGTTTTGGGCTCCCGAAGCGATTGCCTTAGTTATTGAACCCCAAGGTGCGCTTATGTGTCGGTCATCAACACTTGCAGTTTTGGTCGATTCTGGCCCGTTTCATGGACTATTTACTCACTCTTTTGGGGTCCCGGAGTGATTTCGTCGATTAAT
Source organism: Triticum aestivum (assembly GCF_018294505.1). Classification (NCBI taxonomy): domain Eukaryota; kingdom Viridiplantae; phylum Streptophyta; class Magnoliopsida; order Poales; family Poaceae; genus Triticum; species Triticum aestivum. Next base: position 9,798 of record NW_025231862.1, on the reverse strand, counting down.
GAACCCTGGGGTGTGTTTACGTGTCGGTCATCAACGCTCGCAGTTTTGGCCAATTCTGGTCCGTTTCTTTGATTATTACTTACCGTTTTGGGGTCCTGAAGCGATTTTCATAGTTAATGAACCCCAAGGTGCGCTTACGTGTCGGTCATCAACACTGGCAGTTTTGGCCGATTCTGGCCCGTTTCGTGGACTATTACTCACTGTTTTGGGGTTCCGGAGTGATTTCCACGATTAATGGACCCTGGGGTGCGTTTACGTGTCGGTCATCAACACTCGCAGTTTTAACTAATTCTGGTCTGTTTCTTTGATTATTACTCACCGTTTTGGGGTCCCGAAGCAATTTCCATAGTTATTGAACTTCAAGGTGCGCTTATGTGTCGGTCATCAACACTAGCAGTTTTGGCCGATTCTGGCCCGTTTCATGGACTAGTACTCACCGTTTTGGGGTCCCAGAGCGATTTCCATAGTTATTGAACCCCAAGGTGCACTTATGTGTCGGTCATCAACACTGGCAGTTTTGGCCGATTCTGGCCCGTTTCATGGACTATTACTCACCGTTTTGCGGTCCCAGAGCGATTTCCATAGTTATTGAACCCCAAGGTGCACTTACGTGTCGGTCATCAACACTGGCAATTTTGGCCGATTCTGGCCCATTTCATGGACTATTACTCGCTGTTTTGGGGTCCCGGAATGATTTCCACGATTAATGAACACTGGGGTTCGTTTATGTGTCGGTCATCAACACTCGCAGTTTTGGCGAATTCTGGCCCATTTCTTGGATTATTACTCACCATTTTGGGGCCCCGAAGCGATTTCCATAGTTATTGAACCCGAAGGTGCACTTATGTGTCGGTCATCAACACTGGCAGTTTTGGCCGATTCTGGCCCGTTTCATGTACTATTACTCACTGTTTTGGGGTTCCAGAGTGATTTCCACGATTAATGAACCCTGGGGTGCGTTTACGTGTTGGTCATCAACCCTCGCAGTTGTGGCCGATTCTGGCCCGTTTCATGGACTATTACTCACCGTTTTGGGGTCCCAAAGCAATTTCCACAGTTATTGAACCCCAAGGTGCACTTACATGTCGGTCATCAACACTGGCAATTTTGGCCGATTCTGGCCCGTTTGATGGACTATTACTCACTGTTTTGGGGTCCCGGAGTGATTTCCACGATTAATGAACACTGGGGTGCGTTTATGTGTCGGTCATCAACACTCGCAGTTTTGGCGAATTCTGGCCCGTTTCTTGGATTATTACTCACCATTTTGGGGTTCCGAAGCGATTTCCATAGTTATTGAACCTGAAGGTGCGCTTAAGTGTCGGTCATCAACACTGTCAGTTTTGGCCGATTTTGGCCCGTTTCATGGACTATTACTCACTGTTTTGGGGTTCCAGAGTGATTTCCACGATTAATGAACCCTGGAGTGCGTTTACGTGTGGTCATCAACA
>NW_025231862.1:3076-3868 GCF_018294505.1 Triticum aestivum | reverse complement strand
GGCCCGTTTCATGTACTATTACTCACTGTTTTGGGGTTCCAGAGTGATTTCCACTATTAATGAACCCTCACCGTTTTGGGGTCCCGAAGCAATTTCCACAGTTATTGAACCCCAAGGTGCACTTACATGTCGGTCATCAACACTGGCAATTTTGGCCGATTCTGGCCCGTTTGATGGACTATTACTCGCTGTTTTGGGGTCCCGGAGTGATTTCCACGATTAATGAACACTGGGGTGTGTTTATGTGTCGGTCATCAACACTCGCAGTTTTGGCCAATTCTGGCCCGTTTCTTGGATTATTACTCACCATTTTGGGGTTCCGAAGTGATTTCCATAGTTATTGAACCCGAAGGTGCGCTTAAGTGTCGGTCATCAACACTGTCAGTTTTGGCCGATTTTGGCCCATTTCATGGACTATTACTCACTGCTTTGGGGTCTGGGAGCGATTTCCACGATTAATGAACACTGGGGTGCGTTTATGCGTGGTCATCAACACTGGCAGTTTTGGCCGATTCTGGCCCCTTTCATGGATTATTACCCACCGTTTTGGGCTCGCGAAGCGATTGCCTTAGTTATTGAACCCCAAGGTGCGCTTATGTGTCGGTCATCAACACTTGCAGTTTTGGTCGATTCTGGCCCGTTTCATGGACTATTTACTCACTCTTTTGGGGTCCCGGAGTGATTTCGTCGATTAATGAACCCTGGGGTGTGTTTACGTGTCGGTCATCAACGCTCGCAGTTTTGGCCAATTCTGGTCCGTTTCTTTGATTATTACTTACCGTTTTGGGGTCC
>NW_025231862.1:0-1142 GCF_018294505.1 Triticum aestivum | reverse complement strand
ATTTTGGCCGATTCTGGCCCGTTTCATGGACTATTACTCACTGTTTTGGGGTCCCAGAGTGATTTCCACGATTAATGAACACTGGGTGCGTTTATGTGTCGGTCATCAACACTGGCAGTTTTGGCGAATTCTGGCCCGTTTCTTGGATTATTACTCACCATTTTGGGGTCCCGAAGTGATTTTTATAGTTATTGAACCCCAAGGTGCGCTTACGTGTCGGTCATCAACACTGGCAGTTTTGGCCGATTCTGGCCCGTTTCATGGACTATTACTCACTGTTTTGGGGTTCCGGAGTGATTTCCACGATTAATGGACCCTGGGGTGCGTTTACGTGTCGGTCATCAACACTCGCAGTTTTGGCGAATTCTGGTCCGTTTCTTTGATTATTACTCACCGTTTTGGAGTCCCGAAGCGATTTCCATAGTTATTGAACTTCAAGGTGCGCTTATGTGTCGGTCATCAACACTGGCAGTTTTGGCCGATTCTGGCCCGTTTCATGGACTATTACTCACCGTTTTGGGGTCCCAGAGCGATTTCCATAGTTATTGAACCCCAAGGTGCACTTACGTGTCGGTCATCAACACTGGCAATTTTGGCCGATTCTGGCCCATTTCATGGACTATTACGCGCTGTTTTGGGGTCCCGGAGTGATTTCCACGATTAATGAACACTGGGCTTCGTTTATGTGTCGGTCATCAACACTCGCAGTTTTGGCGAATTCTGGCCCGTTTCTTGGATTATTACTCACCATTTTGGGGTTCCGAAGCGATTTCCATAGTTATTGAACCCGAAGGTGCGCTTAAGTGTCGGTCATCAACACTGTCAGTTTTGGCCGATTTTGGCCCGTTTCATGGACTATTACTCACTGCTTTGGGGTCTGGGAGTGATTTCCACGATTAATGAACACTGGGGTGCGTTTATGCGTGGTCATCAACACTGGCAGTTTTGGCCGATTCTGGCCCCTTTCATGGATTATTACCCACCGTTTTGGGCTCCCGAAGCGATTGCCTTAGTTATTGAACCCCAAGGTGCGCTTATGTGTCGGTCATCAACACTTGCAGTTTTGGTCGATTCTGGCCCGTTTCATGGACTATTTACTCACTCTTTTGGGGTCCCGGAGTGATTTCGTCGATTAATGAACC
>NW_025231861.1:0-10617 GCF_018294505.1 Triticum aestivum | reverse complement strand
AGGCTTGGAAAGCCTAGCTATACTACGTGGTCCATCACAAGCTCAGGGTCACCACCTGGGTCTTTAGCCTACTCGTTGATGTCAACGTCTACATAGAACCCATCAGAAGGGGTTGCAGCGTCTTCTGTAAAAATGTAGATTATAGCAACATGAGTACAAAAGTACTCAGCAAGACTTACATCAGATCCTACATACATGCATAGTATCAAGAAGGGTTGGTGGAGTTATTGCAGCAAGCTAGCTTTGACTCTTGGCTAGACTATCCTACGATACTCCAACTTGAAATGTTTTGCGCACACGAGTCCACTACTCACCACTTCAATACACTACCGAGGATCCACCTCCGTCTTCCTACGGAAAAGCCATCCTCGGCACTCACACTTATCTTGAGGCTTTTAGTAGTTTCCATTTACTTGTCTATGAACTGTATAGGCAACCAAGTAGTCCTTTACCGCGGACGCGGCTATTCGAATAGATCATGTTAACCCTGCAGCGGTGTACTTCTTCATACACGCTCTCACCACTTACCGTTGTTTACACGACATGTACTCGGCAACCTTCAAGCGGAAGCCCAACGTGGGTGTCAGCCACGACCTACCTAATCACCTAAGCCTCCAGTCCAGGTTTATCGCCTATTCAGGTTCCATCCGCAGGGAGTCCGGCCGAGGTTTCCCATACGGCCCCGAACGATGTGAACAGGGTTCCCGAGATACCTAACGGGTATTCGGTACACCGTGCCACGTACCTACCGCATCACAGCCCACCCCTACGGTCAGCGCTGTCCACGGCCTCCAGTAGGCTACTAACACCAGAAACTACTTGCAACTCCTGGACGGAGAACTAGGGTGAATAAGAAGCCGAGAGGGTCCATTGGTTTCGGGCCCAATGCATGGTAGTAGCTGTATCTTAAATCACACATACAGATCTCAGTGCTTAAGGTCGGCTTCAATGAAACAACCCACCATGTACTCCTACATGGCCTCTCATCGATACCTTTACCAAATCGTGTTCACCACACCTCTCTCATTACCGACATAATCATTTCACTCTAGCCCATCACCCAGATGAACCAGACCTGACACAACTCTAAGCATAGCAGGCATAGCAAGGTAGGAACAACACATACATAAGGCTCAATCAACTCCTACACATGCTAGTGGGTTTCATCTAGTTACTGTGGCAATGACAGGTCATGCAGAGGAAATGGGTTCAACTACCGCAGCACACAGCAGTTTGAATCGCGTTGTCTTAATGCAGTAAAAGAGAGCAGGAGCGAGAACATGGGATTGTATCGATATGATCAAATGGTTGGTTGCTTGCCTGATGGTTCGATGCACGGATACGGTTCTTCGTTAGGGTAATCACGGTACTCCTCGGGAATAGATCCTGTCGCAAAGGACATCGATATACAAGCATCACCAAACAATGTGCAACAATATGATGCATGCATGAAACATGGCAATATGAGTGTGTTGGGCTAATGCAACTAAAGCCAGAAGTGTTTGAACAAATTTGAATCAAGGATTCAAATTTCAAATTCAAATATGGCCTTTTAAAGTGCCTTTTCTTGTTCTGATTAAAACATCAACTTAACTTGTTTGATCATGCATGGAAATGGTACAGATGGATAGATTGGATTTTTCTGATCATTTTTCATATATAATTTGTCCAATTTGGAGTTACAGAATAAAAGTTATAAATTTTTGAAGTTTAATTAATATTCTGGAATTTCCTGATTTAATTTAAATCCAGAAATTCAATTACTGCGTCAGCCTGACGTCAGTGTGACGTCAGCAGGTCAACTGCGGCTGGCTGAAGTCAAACCTGACGTGTGGGGGCCACACGTCAGTGACAGGGGGGGTTAAACAGATTTAAATTAATTCTAATTACTAATTAGTGGCGCTGGGGCCCACTGTCAGTGTCAGGGGGGTTGACTAACAGTAGTTAGCGCTAACCTAACCACCTGGCCGACAGGGCCCACGCGTCAGTGACCCTGGGGGGTCAAACCCCAGGTCGGTCAAGTCAAACCCCACCGGCGACATGACGCCGGCGAGATCCGAGACGGCGGCGAGAGTGCTTTTTGCCATTCCGGCGACCAAATGGACGGCGGAAGGCATCTACGTGTTGCTGAGGTTGAGCCGCGTCTATTGGTGGTGGTGGTTGGGCTCGGGGTGGCCGGAGTTGACGGCGGCGAGCTCGGCTGCGGCGGCCGGAGTTCGGGTGCGGTCGGGATCAGTGTTGCAGGGGGTTTGGGGAGGCGTTGGTGCGTTCTACGTGCTCCTGGTGATGTGTGGAGCACGATGGTGTGCTCGGTTGGGCGCTACGGCAACCGTGGCCACGACGGCGACATCGCCGGCGGCGTGGAGCTCTCGGTCGAGGTGGAGCTAGGGCCTAGAGGTCGGGAGAGACCAGGGAAGAAGGGGGAAACGCTCCGGGGGCTCACCGCCGTTGCAGTGGGCGTCAAAGCGGGCTCGGGGACGCGCCGGAGACGACGAATTTGATGGCGATGGTGGTCGGAGTCCGAAGAGGGGAACGGCGACGTGGCGGCGATGCAGGGCTTCCGGGGAGCTGTGGAGCGGTGGGGAGGAAGAGGGAGTTGTGGCGGAGCTTCTGAGCTAGTCGGGGGAGCGAGGGGTGGTCAGAGACGACTGCTATGGCGAACGGTGGCGACGGTGGTGTTCGGCCGTGTGAGAGAGAGAGCGAGGGAGAGGAAGGAGAGAGCCGGGGAGAGTGAGAGAGAGCAGGGGGGATCGGGACGGGCTGCGGGCGTCGTCCACGCGGCCAGGAGGGCGTCAGCAAGCAGGAGGTGGCCGCGCGGCCGTGCGCGCGCGAGCACGCAGCAGCTTCGGGGCGAGGGGAGGAAGACGACGGGGAGCTACAGTGCTGGGCTGGGTCGGTTGCTGGCTGGGCCGGCCAGCTGGCTGGGCCGCACAGGTAAGTCTTCCCCTTTCTTTTCTGTTTTCTGTTTTATTTAATATATCTGCAACTTTGTTGAATTAAATAAAATACCTAGGCAACTTTAAAAATCACCAAACTATTCCTGGTCCATAGTTGGATTATTTCCAACATGAAACATTTTAGTTTGGAGATATTTGAGCATTTAAATATTTTATATTATTTTAAATGCCCAAATTCAAATATCTATGATTTAGTTCAAAAACCCTAGGATGGCCTAGGAAAATGTGCACCATTTTTGGCAGAGGTTCTGAACCAAGACAAAAATGATGGGCATTTTAGAAGGGCATTTCAGGTTCATTGGAAAATTATTTTAGTAGCCCTAGTTGGTTTCAGAGGGGACTGGGGGTTCTGTCATCCCCATTTCAAGTTTCTGATGAATGAGTAAACATGATGCAACACTCTAATGCATGACTAGCTAGGGTGTGACAACTCACCCCCACTCAAAAGAATCTCGTCCCGAGATTTGGGTTCCTCCGGGAAGAAGGCGGGATACTCGAGTCGAAGACGATCCTCCCTTTCCCAAGTTGCTTCATCCTCAGAATGATGCGACCATTGAACCTTGAGAAACTTGATATTATGACGTCGCGTAGTACGTTCGGCTTGATCGAGGATACGGATGGGGTACTCTCGATATGTAAGATCATCTTGGAGATCAAGCGTTTCGTGGTCCACTTCACGGATAGGATCCGAGAAGCAACGCCTGAGTTGAGAAACATGGAAGACATCGTGAACTCTGGAGAGGTGCGGAGGTAGTTCCAATTGGTAGGCAACTTCTCCTCGTTTGGCAAGAATGCGAAAAGGTCCAATGTAACGAGGAGCCAATTTGCCTTTGATACCGAATCGATGGGTTCCCTTCAGAGGGGTGACCCGAAGATAAGCCTTCTCGTCAACCTCGAAAGTCATAGCCTTATGTTTTCGGTCATATTGACTCTTTTGACGGGATTGGGCTGTTTTCAACTTTTCACGAACGATACGAACTTGTTCTTCTGCTTCCTGAATCATATCCGGGCCAAAGAATTGTCTTTCCCCGGTCTCTGACCAGTTAAGGGGTGTTCGACATCGTCGTCCATAGAGAACTTCAAAAGGGGCTTTACCCAAGCTAGATTGATAGCTGTTGTTGTAAGCGAATTCGGCAAATGGAAGGCACTTCTCCCAGTCCATTCCGAAAGAGATAACGGAGGCTCGAAGCATGTCTTCTAGAATTTGGTTGACGCGTTCCACTTGACCACTTGACCAAGGGTGGAAAGCGGTGCTAAAGAAGAGACGGGTTCCCATAGCATTTTGGAAGCTTTCCCAAAATCGAGAGGTGAAAAGACTTCCTCGATCCGAATTGATTTCCAAAGGGACACCATGGAGGGACACTATTCGGGAGATGTATAAGTCTGCCAGCTGGCTAGCGGTTATGCTCTCACGAACAGGTAAGAAATGAGCTACTTTGGAAAGACGATCGACCACGACGAATATAGCATTATTCCCTCTTTTGGTCCTGGGAAAACCGGTAATGAAATCCATACCAATCTTATCCCATTTCCATTCAGGAATAGCTAAGGGTTGAAGGGTGCCAGCAGGCCGTTGATGCTCTGCTTTTACACGACGACAGACGTCGTAATTAGCAATATACTGAGCGATTTCTCTCTTCATCCTAGTCCACCAGAACCTCTGGCGTAGGTCCTGATACATCTTAGTACTACCGGGATGAATGGTGAGAGGAGATTCATGAGCTTCCTTAAGGATTAAACGCCTTAGGTTGCGCACTTTGGGAACCACTAGTCGATCCCCGAAGTATACTACCCCTTGATCATCAATGGAGAAACAATTCGCAATTTCTTTCTGAATGTTCCTCTTGATGCGGGAGATTCCCGGATCTACCTTCTGTGCTTTGATAATTTGATCCGTAAGGGTAGGTTTTGCCACCAAGGTGGAAAGAAAACCTTGAGGTACAATATGAAGGTTAAGCTTCCGAAATTCCTCATGGAGAAGCGGTTGACTTTGTTGTAACATCAGGTTGTTACAATAGGATTTACGACTTAGCGCATCAGCCATGACGTTGGCTTTCCCTGGGGTGTAGGTTATTCCTAAGTCGAAGTCTGTGATCAATTCAACCCAACGTCTCTGCCTGAGATTCAAATCCGGTTGGGTGAAAATGTACTTCAGGCTTTGGTGATCAGTGAATATTTCGCAACGATTACCGAGGAGGTAATGTCGCCAGGTCTTAAGTGCATAGACTACGGCTGCAAGCTCTAGATCATGAGTAGGATAATTCTCCTCATGTGGGTGCAATTGCCGTGAAGCGTAAGCAATTACGTGTCGATCTTGCATGAGAATGCAACCTAGTCCTTGTCGCGAGGCGTCGCAGTAGATAACAAAGTCCTTGGAGAAGTCTGGCGGTACCAGCACGGGAGCAGAGGTCAGGCGTCTTTTCAGTTCCTGAAAGCTGTGCTCACATTGTGGAGTCCATTCGAACTTCTTATCTTTCTTGAGGAGTTCGGTTAGAGGTTTGGCAACTTTGGAGAAGTTCTCGACAAAGCGACGGCAATAGCTCGCTAAGCCTAGAAAACTCCGAACTTGCTTGACCGATTCGGGTGGAGTCCAATCAAGGATGGCTTGAACTCGCTCAGGGTTAACAGCAATACCTTTACCAGATATTACATGACCCAGATAGGTCACTTCTGACAACCAGAATTCACATTTTGAAAATTTGGCATAAAGGCGATGCTCTCGAAGTTTCTTCAACACTAGCCTCAAATGTTCGGCATGTTCTTCCTCGTTCTTGGAGTAGATGAGTATATCATCGAGATAGACTACGACGAATTTATCTAAATACTCCATGAAGATTGAGTTCATTAACCGAGAAAAGGTGGCTGGAGCGTTGGTTAAAATGAAGGACATGACGGTGTACTCGTATTGGCCATAACGAGTAACAAAGGCCGTTTTAGGAATGTCCCCGTTTCTGATTTTGATTTGATGGTATCCCAACCTCAAATCCATCTTGGAGAAGACTGAGGATCCAGCGAGCTGATCATACAGATCGTTGATCCTGGGAAGTGGATATTTGTTCTTGATTGTGACCAAATTGACAGGTCGGTAATCTACAACCATCCGGTCCGTACCATCTTTCTTCTTGACGAATAGGACGGGGCAAGCCCACGGAGATGAACTAGGGCGGATGAAACCCTTTTTCAAGGATTCATCGAGTTGTTTCTTAAGCTCGGCTAGTTCTAGGGGTGCCATCTTATAGGGTCTTCTAGCAATCGGAACGGTTCCTGGAATGAGGTCTATTACGAACTCAACATCCCTGTCAGGTGGAACACCTGGCAATTCCTCTGGAAAGACATCCGGGAAGTCACGGACTACCGGAACGTCCTCAAGGTCTGGCAAAGGGCTGGCGTTAAGAGAATATAATTGTCGCTTGGCTATTCGGGTCAAGACATTGACTACCTTCCCCGAAGGATGGGTGAGTTGAACAGTCCTAGAGAAGCAATCAATTTTGGCTTGATGAGCTGACATCCAGTCCATACCCAAAATGATATTAATATCCGAAGATTTAAGGGCTATCAAAGATGCGAGGAAAACAAGTCTGTCGACTTGGATTTCATTTCCATGGCTTACTCTAGAAGTTTGCCATTTGGATCCCGGAGTTTGAATTACCATAGAGGATGGCAAGTCACAGAATGCAACGTTATGCAAACGAGCATAATTTTCAGATATAAAAGAATGAGAGGCTCCTGTATCGAAAAGAACAGATGCCGGGTGGCAATTAACAAGAAGCATACCGAGAACGACGTTGGGATCCTCTTGAGCTTCTTCGGCAGAGACACAGTTGACATGGCCACGTGAAGCGGTGACCGGCTTGGCGTGGAATATTTTTCCTGTCGGCTTGCCACGGCCAACAGCTTTAGCAGATTGATTGGGGTTGGTCTGGGGGCATTCACGCATATAGTGACCAGATTCCCCACATTTGAAACAAGTCACGGAACTGGTACGTGGAGGAGCATTATTAGATGGACCCCCATAGGGCTTGGCCGGTGCAGACTGTTGAACAGGGCGAGGCGCCTGGAAAGATGGCCTCGGTGTGAACCTGGGTGGCAGGGCGGTGTTGGGTACCCACACGCGGCGCTTCTGAGGACCAGCACCGGATGAGGAACCCATGTCACGTCCATGCTTGCGTGTTGCGTCATAGTCAGTCTGACCAGTTTCAGCACTGATGGCTTTGTTGACAAGTTTCGAAAAAGATGTGCACTCATGCAGACGGAGGTCGCGGCGAAGCTCAGGACTAAGGCCCTTACGGAACCTTGCTTGCTTCTTGGCGTCAGTAGACACTTCCTCAGTTGCATATCGTGCGAGATTACCAAACTCCCTGCTGTAAGCATCCACAGAAAGTCGGCCTTGGGTGAAACTGCAAAATTCTTCACGTTTACGGTCCATGAGACCCTCCGGAATGTGATGTTCACGGAAAGCCTCGCTGAACTCAGCCCAAGTAGTGACATGGCCCGCTGGGCGCATAGCTCCATAATTCTCCCACCATAGACTGGCGGGGCCCTCAAGATGATATGCAGCAAAGGTGACCTTGTCAGCCTCCGCTACCAGCGCGGAACGCAGTTTGTGAGAGATACTGCGAAGCCAGTCATCAGCGTCGAGAGGCTCGACGGAGTGGTGGAACGTGGGTGGATGCAATTTGATAAAATCACTGAGTGACACCACGTTAGCCCTCTGATGGTGTGCTGTATTCTGTTCAATACGCTCCAACAAACGGTTGGTCTCCCGCTTGTTTCTCTCAGCTTCCATCATAACCTCGGCTAGTGAAGGAGGATGAGGCAGATTTTCATTCCTGCCCTCACTACCTTCGGCCTGCTCTTGAGAAGCAGGGTTAGCGCGCGTGTTGACCATCCTAGGTAACAAGACAATGATTTAGTCAGAACGATAAAATTCCGACATAGGATACAGAATGTAAGGAATAATTCGGAATGCAAGATGATCATCCGTATGACATGGTAAATACAGAAACTGCTTCTTTATTCCATCGTCATACACACCATACAGGGTTTAGTACAAGACCAAACAAAGTACTATTATGGTGAAAAAGGATTACATCTCATCGGAGGCATTCCAAGCTTCTATACATTATTTTCTACACCTCCGGAAGGAGTACAAACTAGGTCATATCCCACGAGTCACGCGGGACGATAGAAGACACAGCTAGTGCGAACTAGTGATACTACCACTAGCTCAGACCGATCCGTAGTAGTCCTCGTAGAAGTCACCTCCATAGCCTGGAAGCTCAACATGATCATCCGGAAACAGACGGTCTCGCGGAGCTTGTGGACCATAGGGGCTAGGATGAGGCCTTGGACCAACAGACGGTGGCCTGCGGGGACCGCGAGGTGGGGTGATGCCTCCTACATCACGCCAAACCATCACGTCTGGCAGAGCAGATCTCACAGGATAGAGATCGCGCATATCTGAGAATCCAGCTTGCACCGCCGGTGCGAACCGAGTCAAAGTGGCCCAGTGGTCAGCACGGGTATTGAAAAGCTCTAACCTTAAGGCCCGATTTTCACGGTCCTTATCCTCGAGCATCTCAGCAGTGGTGCGAGTCCGTGAATCCTCCTGAGTGGAGTCAGCATAGATAGCCTGGAGATACCCTTGTGCTCCCGGAAGTGATCCTGGCATATACCGGAAATCAGAGTCCCGAAATAAACCAGATCTGACTCGCATAATGGTCATCATAGAGTAGGCGGCATCCTGCACAGCCATCTCAATAGTAACCCCGAGTCCATAGGAGCAGTGAAGAGGCTCAGTGGATCCAGGATAAGATGGAAATATCCTGACAGTGCAGAGATACTGGCTTTGATTGAAGTCCCGGAATTGCTCTTCGACCGTGTACTCGGGATACCAGCGATATCCAGCCTCAGTCATTACCCTGACCAACTTAGCAGTATGGCCGGGTACATCTAGGCATCGAGTCAGGCGAACCACTTGATTGAGGTCGCGAGTGGCCATCTGAAAGCACAGTTATAATGCAAAGGCATTAGAATTTCTAGCGAAATTTCGGCAGCATAACAGCTGTAAATGCTCAAGAAGGATTTGAGACATTTGACAAAGGATTTCGTACACACTCAACATCATCACCTCAAAGTTCTGGAACCATTCTAACAACATAATGTGGTAGTAGATCTGAACTAGGCTTGTATCCATCAAACCTATAAGGTACTACTGATTAGTAACACGTGATCCTGATAGAGAGAATAGATCCTAATTCCTTAACCCCCGGTGGAAGAATGGACTGACTCAGATCAGAAAGTCATAAGGTATAAGGAGTAAAAAGAGCCTTACGTTCCAACCCACAAACAATTCCCCTACATATAACTAAAGAATTTCTAGACTCAACATCGACCAGTTTGGCTTGGAGAACCTACAGGCAGTCCGGCTCTGATGCCAACGCTGTCAGGACCCCGACTCGATGTCACATCGATCTAGCTGGTAACACCTCATATCACTTTGCAGCCTCACGCACGGTATCCCCACGGGTGTCGCCTTACCTTTTCCCGGGACCGTTTGCGCCTTTTGGCTCACGTATATGATAGTGTCGCTAGCATCCATATGATAAAGAGCCCGGGCTGACATGACTAGTCGTAAACCCAAAGTGGCACAGACTTACAGGGATAGGCATCCATGACCCAGCTTCGAACGTGTCGGTCATCAGCAAGTGGGTCCGGGCTGTAGCACTGGGCTAGCAGGACTCCGGTAACCCGGGCTGTAGCGGGCTAACAGGACTCCGATACTCAAAGCGTGACATTTCCCCGAAGGGACAGACACAGGAACGAAGAAGGACACATGCCGGCCAGCCTAAGTGTTCCAGAGCAGTAGCAAGCTACCATGGCTCAGCGGTAACACTAGGAGACATTTCCCGGTAAGAGAGGCTACTAAAGATAAACAACTAGATAGTCAGATCCCACACATACCAAGCATTTCAATCATACACACAGTATGCTCGATATGTGCAAATACAACGAAGCATCACAACATGACTCTATGACACAAGTACTTTATTTAGGGCTCAGGGAGCCATACATATCATACACAAAGGTACGGGTCTCACGACCCAACATACAAGTCATATAGTCATACAAGCCAATAGCGGAAGTACTTTGTCTGGGTACAGACAACTAGTAAAATAAAAGAGGCTTGGAAAGCCTAGCTATACTACGTGGTCCATCACAAGCTCAGGGTCACCACCTGGGTCTTTAGCCTACTCGTTGATGTCAACGTCTACATAGAACCCATCAGAAGGGGTTGCAGCGTCTTCTGTAAAAATGTAGATTATAGCAACATGAGTACAAAAGTACTCAGCAAGACTTACATCAGATCCTACATACATGCATAGTATCAAGAAGGGTTGGTGGAGTTATTGCAGCAAGCTAGCTTTGACTCTTGGCTAGACTATCCTACGATACTCCAACTTGAAATGTTTTGCGCACACGAGTCCACTACTCACCACTTCAATACACTACCGAGGATCCACCTCCGTCTTCCTACGGAAAAGCCATCCTCGGCACTCACACTTATCTTGAGGCTTTTAGTAGTTTCCATTTACTTGTCTATGAACTGTATAGGCAACCAAGTAGTCCTTTACCGCGGACGCGGCTATTCGAATAGATC
>NW_025231860.1:9134-10620 GCF_018294505.1 Triticum aestivum | reverse complement strand
TATATTGCTATGTTATCTTAATGCATCTATATACTTGGTAAAGGGTGGAAGGCTCGGCCTCTCGCCTAGTGTTTTGTTCCACTCTTGCCGCCCTAGTTTCCGTCATATCGGTGTTATGTTCCCGGATTGTGCGTCCCTTACGCGGTTGGGCTATAATGGGAACCCCTTGATAGTTCGCCTTGATTAAAGCTTTTCCAGCAATGCCCAACATTGGTTTTACCATTTGCCACCTAGCCTCTTTTTCCCTTGGGTTTCCGGAGCCCGAGGGTCATCTTATTTTAACCCCCCCCCCCCGGGCCAGTGCTCCTCTGAGTGTTGGTCCGAACCAGGCAGCCTGCGGGGCCACCTCGGGGAAACTTGAGGTTTGGTTTTACTCGTAGCTTGACCTATTCGAGCGTGCCCTGAGAAAGAGATATGTGCAGCTCCTATCGGGATTTGTCGGCACATTCGGGCGGTGTTGCTGGACTTGTTTTAACCTGTCGAATCATCTTGTTGTACCGAGATACCGAGTCTGATCGGTGTGTCTTGGGTGGAGGTCTATTCCTTCGTTGACCGTGAGAGCTTGTTATGGGCTAAGTTGGGACCCCCCTGCAGGGATTGATCTTTCGAAAGCCGTGCCCGCGGTTATGGGCGGATGGGAATTTGTTAATGTCCGGTTGTAGATGACTTGAACTAAACTTAATTAAAATGATTCAACCGTGTGTGTTACCGTGATGGCCCCTTCTCGGCGGAGTCCGGGAAGTGGACACGGTGTTGGAGTTATGCTTGCGCAGGATGTTCCTTTAGCTTCTCGCTCGTGCTTCGCCTTCTCTTCTCGCTCTCTTTTGCGTATAGCTTAGTCACCACATATGCTAGTCGCTTGCTGCAGCTCCACATATATTTGTCTTATCCATTCCCATGAGCTTAAATAGTTTTGATCGCGTGGGTGTGAGATTGCTGAGTCCCTGTGGCTCACATATACTACAACTCCAGATGCAGGTCCAGGTGTTTCTGCCCCAGTTGACGATTACGAGCTTCAGTGGGAGTTCGACGAGGACTCTCAGCGATACTATGTTTCTTTTCCGGATGATCAGTAGTGGTGCCTAGTTGGGGTTATCGATTCAGGACCTTGTCGCATGTTGGGGGTCTTTTCTATTTTGGCGCCGTAGTCGGGCCATGAGTGTTTGTTTGATGGATGTTATTTATGTACTCTGATGTGACGTGGCGAGTGTAAGCCAACTATGTTATCTCCCCCTTTTATTATGTATTACATGGGATGTTGTAATGATTGCCTGACTTGCGACATTGCTTTCAATGCGGTTATGCCTCTAAGTCGTGCCTCGACACGTGGGAGCTATAGCCGCATCGAGGGCGTTATAAGTTGGTATCAGAGCCATCCCCGACCTTAGGAGCCCCATTGCTTGATCGTTTTTAGCAGCCGAGTTGTGTCTAGAAAAATGTTTTGAGTCCTTAGGAATTATATATCGGAGAGCTTAGGAATTCTTTT
>NW_025231860.1:0-1174 GCF_018294505.1 Triticum aestivum | reverse complement strand
GTTTTGTATCATGTTGTTTTGCTGCTCCGAAGAGAGCATCGTGATCTGAAATTTCAGACTAGTGTTAATTTCACTAAGTCTGAAATCTGTTTTGCATTTGCGTTTTAGCCATGCTTGTTTGAACCTCTTAATGGATGAATTTGCCTATGGCTCAGTGCTAGTGTTTTGTCAACCATCTTGTGTACATCACTGCCATGTATTTTGTTTTCATGTTTGGTGGCTGTAGCATGTTCATTCCGTTGCATTTAGATGCCTACTTGCTGTAAGTCGCATACCGGTGTCGTATCTTAAAACGCTTGCCATTTCCAAACCGTAGCTCCGATTCCTATGATCTTTATATCGTTTTCAAGCGATTTCATACCCTCTATCCAGTGGCACACTTGGTTTTCCAAGTTGATGCCAGGTTCATGCATTTCCTGTCATATCTTGCATTTTGCATCCCGCATCGCATCCCGCATAGCATATCGTCATTTCATCATATTGCTTGGTCTTGCCCGTGGTTGATTGTGTCCTTGTTGCTTGTTTGTCTTTGGGTAGAGCCGGGAGACGAGTTCGCTACCGAGGAGCCCGTTGAGTTTGCTTGTGAGGATCCAGTCAACTCTGACAACTGTGCAGGCAAGATGATCATACCCTCGAAATCACTACTATCTTTGCTATGCTAGTTTGCTCGCTCTTTTGCTTTGCCAATGCTATGATGCCTACCATTTGCTTATCAGCCTCCCAATTGCCATGTTGAACCTCTAACCCACCATTGTCCTAGCAAACCATTGATTGGCGATGTTACCGCTTTGCTCAGCCCTTCTTATAGCGTTGTTAGTTGCAGGTGAAGATTGGAGCCGTTCCTTGTTGGAACATTTATATTGCTTGTTGGGATATCATTATATTTCTATGTTATCTTAATGCATCTATATACTTGGTAAAGGGTGGAAGGCTCGGCCTCTCGCCTAGTGTTTTGTTCCACTCTTGCCGCCCTAGTTTCCGTCATATCGGTGTTATGTTCCCGGATTGTGCGTCCCTTACGCGGTTGGGCTATAATGGGAACCCCTTGATAGTTCGCCTTGATTAAAGCTTTTCCAGCAATGCCCAACATTGGTTTTACCATTTGCCACCTAGCCTCTTTTTCCCTTGGGTTTCCGGAGCCCGAGGGTCATCTTATTTTACCCCCCCCCCCCCC
>NW_025231859.1:0-10620 GCF_018294505.1 Triticum aestivum | reverse complement strand
ATAAAGCACAACAGGAGAAGAATAAGAGTGAAAATCAGATTGTGGCAAAAGAATTTGAGCAACAAATGAAGCCTAATAATAAACCATCTAGTGTTGCTTCTGAAATTAAATTGAAAAGTGCATGTTTATTTGCCACCAAATCTGATATTGATGAGCTAGATTTCAGCAAATCTGTTTGCTATGCTTTTGTGTGCAAAGAGGCATTATTTTCATTCGAGGACGTGCCTTCCTCTTTGCCTCCTGCTGTCACTAACATTTTGCAGGAGTTCGCTGACGTTTTTCCACAAGACGTGCCACCGGGATTACCGCCTATTCGAGGGATTGAGCATCAGATCAACTTAATTCCCGGTGCTTCACTGCCAAACCGTGCACCATACCGTACCAATCCAGAGGAGACGAAGGAGATTATGCGTCAAGTACAAGAGCTTCTCGACAAAGGTTATATACGCGAATCCCTTAGTCCTTGTGCTGTTCCTATTATTCTAGTGCCGAAAAAGGATGGTACATCATGTATGTGTGTTGATTGTAGAGGCATTAATAATATTACTATTCGTTATCGTCATCCTATTCCTAGGCTAGATGATATGCTTGATGAATTGAGTGGCTCTACAGTATTCTCCAAAGTTGATTTGCGTAGTGGTTACCATCAAATTCGTATGAAATTGGGAGATGAATGGAAAACAGCATTTAAAACTAAGTTTGGATTATATGAGTGGTTAGTCATGCCTTTTGGGTTAACTAATGCACCTAGTACTTTCATGAGATTAATGAACGAAGTTTTACGTGCTTTCATTGGACGATTTGTGGTAGTTTACTTTGATGACATATTGATTTATAGCAGATCTTTGGAGGAACATTTGGAACATTTACGTGCTGTTTTTATTGCTCTACGTGATGCACGTTTGTTTGGTAACCTTGGGAAGTGCACCTTTTGCACCGACCGAGTATCTTTTCTTGGCTATGTTGTTACTCCACAGGGAATTGAAGTTGATAAAGCCAAGATTGAAGCCATTGAGAGTTGGCCGCAGCCCAAAACGGTCACACAAGTGAGGAGTTTTCTTGGCCTCGCTGGATTCTATAGGCGTTTTGTGAGAGATTTCAGCACCATTGCTGCACCTCTCAATGAGCTTACAAAGAAAGATGTGCCTTTTCTTTGGGGTGCCGCACAGGAAGAAGCCTTCACGGTATTGAAAGATAAGTTGACACATTCTCCTTTACTCCAACTTCCTGATTTTAATAAGACTTTTGAGCTTGAATGTGATGCTAGTGGAATTGGATTAGGGGGTGTGTTATTACAAGATGGCAAACCTGTTGCATACTTTTCTGAAAAATTGAGTGGGCCTAGTCTGAATTATTCTACTTATGATAAAGAATTATATGCTCTTGTTCGGACTTTAGAAACATGGCAACATTATTTATGGCCCAAAGAATTTGTTATACATTCTGATCATGAATCATTGAAACATATTAAAAGTCAAGCTAAACTGAATCGTAGACATGCTAAATGGGTTGAATTCATTGAGACTTTCCCTTATGTCATTAAACACAAGAAGGGAAAAGAAAATGTTATTGCTGATGCTTTGTCTCGTCGCTATACTATGCTTTCACAACTTGACTTCAAAATATTTGGTTTGGAGACCATCAAAGATCAATATGTGCATGATGCTGATTTTAAAGATGTAATGCATAATTGTAAAGAAGGAAGAATGTGGAACAAGTTTGTCGTTAACGATGGATTTGTGTTTCGTGCTAACAAGCTATGCATTCCAGCTAGCTCCGTTCGTCTTTTGTTGTTGCAGGAGGCGCATGGAGGAGGATTAATGGGACACTTTGGCGTGAAGAAGACGGAGGACGTACTTGCTACACATTTCTTTTGGCCAAAGATGAGACGGGATGTTGAGCGTTTTATTGCTCGATGCACTACATGTCAAAAAGCTAAGTCACGACTCAATCCTCATGGTTTATATATGCCTTTGCCTGTACCTAGTGTTCCTTGGGAGGATATATCTATGGACTTTGTTTTAGGTTTACCTCGAACAAAGAAGGGGAGGGATAGCATATTTGTTGTCGTGGATAGATTCTCGAAAATGGCACACTTTATACCATGTCATAAAAGTGATGATGCTGTTAATGTTGATGATTTGCTCTTTCGTGAAATTATTCGCTTGCATGGTGTGCCAAATACTATTGTTTCAGATCCTGATACTAAATTTCTTAGCCACTTTTGGAGATGTTTATGGGCTAAGTTGGGGACTAAACTGCTTTTTAGTACTACTTGTCACCCCCAAACTGATGGACAAACTGAAGTAGTCAATAGAACGTTGTCTACTATGCTTAGGGCTGTTTTGAAGAATAATAAGAAAATGTGGGAGGAATGCTTGCCTCATATTGAATTTGCTTATAATCGTTCATTGCATTCTACTACTAAGATGTGCCCTTTTGAAGTTGTGTATGGTTTCCTACCTCGTGCACCTATTGATTTGTTGCCTCTTCCATCTTCGGAGAAGGTTAATTTTGATGCTAAACAACATGCTGAATTGATTTTAAAAATGCATGAGTTAACTAAGGAAAACATTGAGCATATGAATGCTAAATATAAACTGGCTGGAGATAAGGGTAGAAAACATGTTGTGTTTGCACCTGGAGATCTTGTTTGGTTACATTTGCGTAAGGATAGATTTCCTGATTTGCGCAAATCAAAGCTGATGCCACGTGCTGATGGTCCCTTTAAGGTGTTAGAGAAAATAAATGATAATGCATATAAACTTGAGCTGCCTGCAGATTTTGGGGTTAGTCCCACTTTTAACATTGCAGATTTGAAGCCTTATTTGGGTGAGGAAGATGAACTTCCGTCGAGGACGACTTCATTTCAAGAAGGGGAGGATGATGAGGACATCAATACAATTGTTACACCCACAGCCCCTGCTGCTATACATACTGGACCAATTACTAGAGCTCATGCACGCCAACTAAATTACCAGGTACTTTCGTTTCTTGGAAATGATTCTAATGTTCATGAGAATATGATGCTGCCTAAATTGGATACATTTGTTTTGCTTACAAATGAAGGGCCTAGCTTGGAGAAGGATGAACATTGGAGCAAGAACAAGCCTGGAGATGATGGCATGCGCAAGGGAAACAAGAACGGAGTTACAAGTGATGATTTCAGGACTTTGAAGCCACCATAATGGGTGCATGAAGCCTTGGACGAAATATACAAGATGCCACTTCATAAATTTCGTCCCGAGGCTATTTTAGGTGCTGTGTCACCTTATTATTGGGCCAGGCCCATGTAATTTCGAAATACATAAGTATAGGCTATTTTTAGAGTCCGTATGTGTGGGGAAACAAGAGATAGGGTTGATTTCGGACCCCTCCATCAAGGGCCACGAAATTCCCCCCTCTTCCTCCATATATACAGCCCTTAGGGCATCGTTTAGACTTTGGGTTTTGTTTAGATTAAAAGTTCGCCATAGCTGCAACTTCGCGTACTTCGTTTGTGTTCAACGACCAGACAAAGGCGTCACAGAACCCCACCTTGATCAATAAAGCTTTCATCTTATATTCGCAATATCCAGATTGCAATCTTAGTTTCTTGCTTGTTCTTCGTTTGCTCGCAGGAAACAGACCCTCGTGGTCAGGTTGATCGTGCTCCGGCGTGGTCAATAACCTCTCGGAGTTGGTTTAGCGATTGCTAAGGCGCGACGTCCTCGCACGTTCGTAGTCGGATCGTCAAAGTCGACTTCCACCAAAGCGAAATCCACCATCTCATCGAAAGACGGGACACCTTTGCCTCTATCACCGCTAGTAACTATGATGAGGAGACTTTGGCTCTTATTACACGTGAAGAACATGGTGGAGATGATTCTGATCATGAGACGCAATACATGGCTCTTGAAGACGCTGACAGGTATGAATGTTTAGTTGCTCAACGTGTTTTGAGTGTGCAGGTCACACAAGCTGAGCAAAATCAGAGGCACAATTTGTTCCATACCAAGGGAGTTGTGAAGGAACGTTCTGTGCGCGTCATCATAGACGGAGGGAGCTGCAACAACTTGGCTAGCATGGAGATGGTGGAGAAGCTTTCTCTCACCACAAGACCACATCCACATCCTTACTACATCCAATGGTTCAACAACAGCGGCAAGGTTAAGGTAACACGTACTGTTCGTGTGCATTTTAGTATCTCTACATATGCTGATTATGTTGATTGTGATGTGGTACCTATGCAAGCATGTTCCTTATTACTTGGTAGACCATGGCAATTTGATAAAAATTCTGTACACCATGGTAGAAACAATCACTATACTCTTGTTCATAAGGATAAAAATATTACTTTGCTTCCTATGACTCCTGATTCCATTTTGAAAGATGATATTAATAGAGTTAATAAAGCACAACAGGAGAAGAATAAGAGTGAAAATCAGATTGTGGCAAAAGAATTTGAGCAACAAATGAAGCCTAATAATAAACCATCTAGTGTTGCTTCTGAAATTAAATTGAAAAGTGCATGTTTATTTGCCACCAAATCTGATATTGATGAGCTAGATTTCAGCAAATCTGTTTGCTATGCTTTTGTGTGCAAAGAGGCATTATTTTCATTCGAGGACGTGCCTTCCTCTTTGCCTCCTGCTGTCACTAACATTTTGCAGGAGTTCGCTGACGTTTTTCCACAAGACGTGCCACCGGGATTACCGCCTATTCGAGGGATTGAGCATCAGATTGACTTAATTCCCGGTGCTTCACTGCCAAACCGTGCACCATACCGTACCAATCCAGAGGAGACGAAGGAGATTATGCGTCAAGTACAAGAGCTTCTCGACAAAGGCTATATACGCGAATCCCTTAGTCCTTGTGCTGTTCCTATTATTCTAGTGCCGAAAAAGGATGGTACATCACGTATGTGTGTTGATTGTAGAGGCATTAATAATATTACTATTCGTTATCGTCATCCTATTCCTAGGCTAGATGATATGCTTGATGAATTGAGTGGCTCTACAATATTCTCCAAAGTTGATTTGCGTAGTGGCTACCATCAAATTCGTATGAAATTGGGAGATGAATGGAAAACAGCATTTAAAACTAAGTTTGGATTATATGAGTGGTTAGTCATGCCTTTTGGGTTAACTAATGCACCTAGTACTTTCATGAGATTAATGAACGAAGTTTTACGTGCTTTCATTGGACGATTTGTGGTAGTTTACTTTGATGACATACTGATTTATAGCAAATCTTTGGAAGAACATTTGGAACATTTACGTGCTGTTTTTATTGCTCTACGTGATGCACGTTTGTTTGGTAACCTTGGGAAGTGCACCTTTTGCACCGACCGAGTATCTTTTCTTGGCTATGTTGTTACTCCACAGGGAATTGAAGTTGACAAAGCCAAGATTGAAGCTATTGAGAGTTGGCCGCAGCCCAAAACGGTCACACAAGTGAGGAGTTTTCTTGGCCTCGCTGGATTCTATAGGCGTTTTGTGAGAGATTTCAGCACCATTGCTGCACCTCTCAACGAGCTTACAAAGAAGGATGTGCCTTTTGTTTGGGGTACCGCACAGGAAGAAGCCTTCACGGTATTGAAAGATAAGTTGACACATGCTCCTTTACTCCAACTTCCTGATTTTAATAAGACTTTTGAGCTTGAATGTGATGCTAGTGGAATTGGATTAGGAGGTGTCTTATTACAAGATGGCAAACCTGTTGCATACTTTTCTGAAAAATTGAGTGGGCCTAGTCTGAATTATTCTACTTATGATAAAGAATTATATGCTCTTGTTCGGACTTTAGAAACATGGCAACATTATTTATGGCCCAAAGAATTTGTTATACATTCTGATCATGAATCGTTGAAACATATTAAAAGTCAAGCTAAACTGAATCGTAGACATGCTAAATGGGTTGAATTCATTGAGACTTTCCCTTATGTCATTAAACACAAGAAGGGAAACGAAAATGTTATTGCTGATGCATTGTCTCGTCGCTATACTATGCTTTCACAACTTGACTTCAAAATATTTGGTTTGGAGACCATCAAAGATCAATATGTGCATGATGCTGATTTTAAAGATGTAATGCAGAATTGTAAAGAAGGAAGAATGTGGAACAAGTTTGTCGTTAACGATGGATTTGTGTTTCGTGCTAACAAGCTATGCATTCCAGCTAGCTCCGTTCGTCTTTTGTTGTTGCAGGAGGCGCATGGAGGAGGATTAATGGGACACTTTGGCGTGAAGAAGACGGAGGACGTACTTGCTACACATTTCTTTTGGCCAAAGATGAGACGGGATGTTGAGCGTTTTATTGCTCGATGCACTACATGTCAAAAAGCTAAGTCACGACTCAATCCTCATGGTTTATATATGCCTTTGCCTGTACCTAGTGTTCCTTGGGAGGATATATCTATGGACTTTGTTTTAGGTTTACCTCGAACAAAGAAGGGGAGGGATAGCATATTTGTTGTCGTGGATAGATTCTCGAAAATGGCACACTTTATACCATGTCATAAAAGCGATGATGCTGTTAATGTTGCTGATTTGTTCTTTCGTGAAATTATTCGCTTGCATGGTGTGCCAAATACTATTGTTTCAGATGGTGATACTAAATTTCTTAGCCACTTTTGGAGATGTTTATGGGCTAAGTTGGGGACTAAACTGCTTTTTAGTACTACTTGTCACCCCCAAACTGATGGACAAACTGAAGTAGTCAATAGAATGTTGTCTACTATGCTTAGGGCTGTTTTGAAGAATAATAAGAAAATGTGGGAGGAATGCTTGCCTCATATTGAATTTGCTTATAATCGTTCACTGCATTCTACTACTAAGATGTGCCCTTTTGAAGTTGTGTATGGTTTCCTACCTCGTGCACCTATTGATTTGTTGCCTCTTCCATCTTCGGAGAAGGTTAATTTTGATGCTAAACAACGTGCTGAATTGATTTTAAAAATGCATGAGTTAACTAAGGAAAACATTGAGCGTATGAATGCTAAATATAAACTTGCTGAAGATAAGGGTAGAAAACATGTTGTGTTTGCACCTGGAGATCTTGTTTGGTTACATTTGCGTAAGGATAGATTTCCTGATTTGCGCAAATCAAAGCTAATTCCACGTGCTGATGGTCCCTTTAAGGTGTTAGAGAAAATAAACGATAATGCATATAAACTTGAGCTGCCTGCAGATTTTGGGGTTAGTCCCACTTTTAACATTGCAGATTTGAAGCCTTATTTGGGTGAGGAAGATGAACTTCCGTCGAGGACGACTTCATTTCAAGAAGGGGAGGATGATGAGGACATCAATACAATTGTTACACCCACAGCCCCTGCTGCTATACATACTGGACCAATTACTAGAGCCCGTGCACACCAACTAAATTACCAGGTACTTTCGTTTCTTGGTAATGATTCTAATGTTCATGAGAATATGATGCTGCCTAAATTGGATACATTTGTTTTGCTTACAAATGAAGGGCCTAGCTTGGAGAAGGATGAACATTGGAGCAAGAACAAGCATGGAGATGATGGCATGCGCAAGGGGAACAAGAACGGAGTTACAAGTGATGATTTCAGGACTTTGAAGCCACCATAATGGGTGCATGAAGCCTTGGACGAAATATACAAGATACCACTTCATAAATTTCGTCCCGAGGCTATTTTAGGTGCTGCGTCACCTTATTATTGGGCCAGGCCCATGTAATTTCGAAATACATAAGTATAGGCTATTTTTAGAGTCCGTATGTGTGGGGAAACAAGAGATAGGGTTGATTTCGGACCCCTCCACCAAGGGCCACGAAATTCCCCCCTCTTCCTCCATATATACAGCCCTTAGGGCATCGTTTAGACTTTGGGTTTTCTTTAGATTAAAAGTTCGCCATAGCTGCAACTTCGCGTACTTCGTTTGTGTTCAACGACCAGACAAAGGCGTCACAGAACCCCACCTTGATCAATAAAGCTTTCATCTTATATTCGCAATATCCAGATTGCAATCTTAGTTTCTTGCTTGTTCTTCGTTTGCTCGCAGGAAACAGACCCTCGTGGTCAGGTTGATCGTGCTCCGGCGTGGTCAATAACCTCTCGGAGTTGGTTTAGCGATTGCTAAGGTGCGACGTCCTCGCACGTTCGTAGTCGGATCGTCAAAGTCGACTTCCACCAAAGCGATATCCATCATCTCATCGAAAGACGGGACACCTTTGCCTCTATCAAGCAGCCACCAGCACCACCACCAGCTGGTCGACCTCAGGTATATATTCGTAATGGTAGGCCTGCACCACCACCTCAGGTACGAGATGATGTCCATATTCCTAAACTGAAATTGAATATTCCACCATTTGAGGGTAGATATGTTCCTGATATATATCTTACTTGGGAGTTAGAAACTGAACAACGATTTACATGTTTACAATATCCTGAGGAGAGACGAGTTGCTGCTGCTGTTTGTGCTTTCACTAGTTTTGCATGTGTATGGTGGTCTGAACATTGTAGATTATATCCTATTCCAACTACTTGGGCTGCTTTGAAAACTGCTATGCGTACGCGTTGGGTTCCACCATATTATCAACGTGAATTGCTTCAAAAATTGCAGCGTTTAAGACAAGGGAAAAATTCTGTAGAAGAATATTATCAGGAATTACAAACTGGCATGATTAGATGTGGTATTGTTGAGGAGAATGAAGCTATACTTGCACGTTTTCTGGGTGGATTAAATAGAGAGATTCAGACCATTCTAGACTATAAGGAGTACACTAATATCACTCGTTTATTCCATCTTGCTTGTAAAGCTGAACGTGAAGTGCAGGATCGACAAGCATTGGGGCGAACTAACTTTTCTGCAGGCCGACCTTCATCATGGACACCATGTGCATCTTCTACTTCAACTGCACCAGCACCTCCATCCGGTGCCACCTCCAGCCGTGATACAAGAAAACAGGCACAACCACCATTATCTGCCAAGAGCGCACCTGCGGGGCCTGCACAACGTTCTTCTTCTTCCATGGCATCAACAGGGCACACAAGTGATATTATTTGTCGTCGTTGTAAGGGAGGAGGTCATTATGCGAGGGAATGCAAATCTCCGCGTGTGATGATTGCTACCGCGGATGGTGGATATGAGTCCGCTAGTGACTATGATGAGGAGACATTGGCTCTTATTACACGTGAAGAACATGGTGGAGATGATTCTGATCATGAGACGCAATACATGGCTCCTGAAGACGCTGATAGGTATGAATGTTTAGTTGCTCAACGTGTTTTGAGTGTGCAGGTCACACAAGCTGAGCAAAATCAGAGGCACAATTTGTTCCATACCAAGGGAGTTGTGAAGGAACGTTCTGTGCGTGTCATAATAGACGGAGGGAGCTGCAACAACTTGGCTAGCATGGAGATGGTGGAGAAGCTTTCTCTCACCACAAGACCACATCCACATCCTTACTACATCCAATGGTTCAACAACAGCGGCAAGGTTAAGGTAACACGTACTGTTCGTGTGCATTTTAGTATCTCTACATATGCTGATTATGTTGATTGTGATGTGGTACCTATGCAAGCATGTTCCTTATTACTTGGTAGACCATGGCAATTTGATAAAAATTCTGTACACCATGGTAGAAACAATCACTATACTCTTGTTCATAAGGATAAAAATATTACTTTGCTTCCTATGACTCCTGATTCCATTTTGAAAGATGATATTAATAGAGCTAATAAAGCACAACAGGAGAAGAATAAGAGTGAAAATCAGATTGTGGCAAAAGAATTTGAGCAACAAATGAAGCCTAATAATAAACCATCTAGTGTTGCTTATGAAATTAAATTGAAAAGTGCATGTTTATTTGCCACCAAATCTGATATTGATGAGCTAGATTTCAGCAAATCTGTTTGCTATGCTTTTGTGTGCAAAGAGGCATTATTTTCATTCGAGGACGTGCCTTCCTCTTTGCCTCCTGCTGTCACTAACATTTTGCAGGAGTTCGCTGACGTTTTTCCATAAGACGTGCCACCGGGATTACCGCCTATTCGAGGGATTGAGCATCAGATCGACTTAATTCCCGGTGCTTCACTGCCAAACCGTGCACCATACCGTACCAATCCAGAGGAGACGAAGAAGATTATGCGTCATGTACAAGAGCTTCTCGACAAAGGTTATATACACGAATCCCTTAGTCCTTGTGCTGTTCCTATTATTCTAGTGCCGAAAAAGGATGGTACATCACGTATGTGTGTTGATTGTAGAGGCATTAATAATATTACTATTCGTTATCGTCATCCTATTCCTAGGCTAGATGATATGCTTGATGAATTGAGTGGCTCTACAGTATTCTCCAAAGTTGATTTGCGTAGTGGCTACCATCAAATTCGTATGAAATTGGGAGATGAATGGAAAACAGCATTTAAAACTAAGTTTGGATTATATGAGTGGTTAGTCATGCCTTTTGGGTTAACTAATGCACCTAGTACTTTCATGAGATTAATGAACGAAGTTTTACGTGCTTTCATTGGACGATTTGTGGTAGTTTACTTTGATGACATATTGATTTATAGCAGATCTTTGGAGGAACATTTGGAACATTTACGTGCTGTTTTTATTGCTCTACGTGATGCACGTTTGTTTGGTAACCTTGGGAAGTGCACCTTTT
>NW_025231858.1:0-10620 GCF_018294505.1 Triticum aestivum | reverse complement strand
GGGGTCATTTCGGGACCCCCATAACTAAGTAATAGTCCAAGAAACGGGCCAGAATCGGCCCAAACTGCGATTGTTGATGACCTACACTTAAGCGCACCTTGGGGTTCAACAACCATGGAAATCGCTTTGGGGCCCCAAAACGGTGAGTAACAGTCCACGAAACGGGTCAGAATCGACAAAACCGCGAGTGTTGATAACCAACCCGTAAGCGCACCCAAGGGTTCGTTAATCGTGGAAATCACTCCGGGGCCCCAAAAAAGTGAGCAATAGTCCACGAAACGGGCCAGAATCGGCCAAAACTGTGAGTGTTGATGACCGACACGTAAATGCACGCCGGGGTTCGTTAATCGTGGAAATCACTCCGGGACCCCAAAACAGTGAGTAATAGTATACAAAAAAGGCAAGAATCGGACAAAAGTTTAAGTGTTGATGACCGAAACGTAAACGCACCCCGCGGTTTGTTAATCGTTGAAATCACTTCGATACCCCAAAACAGTGCGTAATACTCCACGAAACGGGCCAGAATCGGCCAAAACTGCGAGTGTTGATGAGCGACACATAAATGCACCCCGGTGTTCGTCAAACATGGAAATCACGCCGAGACCCAAAAACAGAGTAATAGTCCAAGAAACGGGCCAGAATCGGCCAAAACTATGAGTGTTGATGACCGACACGTAAATGCACCCCGTGGTTTGTTAATCGTGGAAATCACTCCGGGGGCCCAAAAAAGTGAGTAATAGTCCACGATACGGGCCAGAATCAGCCAAAACTATGAGTATTGATGACCGACACGTAATCGGGCCTTGGGGTTCAACAACTATGGAAATCACTTCGGGACCTGAAAACAGTGAGTAATAGTCCACAAAACACGTTAGAATTGGCCAAAATTGTGAGTGTTGCTGACCGACACGTAAACACAACCCGGGGTCATTTCGGGACCCCATAACTAAGTAATAGTCCAAGAAACGGGCCAGAATCGGCCCAAACTACGATTGTTGATGACCTACACTTAAGCGCACCTTGGGGTTCAACAACCATGGAAATCGCTTTGGGGCCCCAAAACGGTGAGTAACAGTCCACGAAACGGGTCAGAATCGACAAAAACCGCGAGTGTTGATAACCAACCCGTAAGCGCACCCAAGGGTTCCTTAATCGTGGAAATCACTCCGGGGCCCCAAAAAAGTGAGCAATAGTCCACGAAACGGGCCATAATCGGCCAAAACTGTGAGTGTTGATGACCGACATGTAAACGCACGCCGGGGTTCGTTAATCGTGGAAATCACTCCGGGACCCCAAAACAGTGAGTAATAGTATACAAAAAAGGCAAGAATCGGACAAAAGTGTAAGTGTTGATGACCGAAACGTAAACGCACCCCGCGGTTTGTTAATCGTTGAAATCACTTCGATACCCCAAAACAGTGCGTAATACTCCACGAAACGGGCCAGAATCGGCCAAAACTGCGAGTGTTGATGAGCGACACATAAATGCACCCCGATGTTCGTCAAACATGGAAATCACGCCGAGACCCAAAAACAGAGTAATAGTCCAAGAAATGGGCCAGAATTGGCCAAAACTGTGAGTGTTGATGACCGACACGTAAATGCACCCCGTGGTTTGTTAATCGTGGAAATCACTCCGGGGGCCCAAAAAAGTGAGTAATAGTCCATGATACGGGCCAGAATCAGCCAAAACTATGAGTATTGATGACCGACACGTAATCGGGCCTTGGGGTTCAACAACTATGGAAATCACTTCGGGACCTGAAAACAGTGAGTAATAGTCCACAAAACACGTTAGAATTGGCCAAAATTGTGAGTGTTGCTGACCGACACGTAAACACAACCCGGGGTCATTTCGGGACCCCATAACTAAGTAATAGTCCAAGAAACGGGCCAGAATCCGCCCAAACTGCGATTGTTGATGACTTACACTTAAGCGCACCTTGGGGTTCAACAACCATGGAAATCGCTTTGGGGCCCCAAAACGGTGAGTAACAGTCCACGAAACGGGTCAGAATCGACAAAAACCTCGAGTGTTGATAACCAACCCGTAAGCGCACCCAAGGGTTCCTTAATCGTGGAAATCACTCCGGGGCCCCAAAAAAGTGAGCAATAGTCCACGAAACGGGCCAGAATCGGCCAAAACTGTGAGTGTTGATGACCGACACGTAAACGCACGCCGGGGTTCGTTAATCGTGGAAATCACTCCGGGACCCCAAAACAGTGAGTAATAGTATACAAAAAAGGCAAGAATCGGACAAAAGTGTAAGTGTTGATGACCGAAACGTAAACGCACCCCGCGGTTTGTTAATCGTTGAAATCACTTCGATACCCCAAAACAGTGCGTAATACTCCACGAAACGGGCCAGAATCGGCCAAAACTGCGAGTGTTGATGAGCGACACATAAATGCACCCCGGTGTTCGTCAAACATGGAAATCATGCCGAGACCCAAAAACAGAGTAATAGTCCAAGAAACGGGCCAGAATTGGCCAAAACTGTGAGTGTGGATGACCGACACGTAAATGCACCCCGTGGTTTGTTAATCGTGGAAATCACTCCGGGGGCCCAAAAAAGTGAGTAATAGTCCATGATACGGGCCAGAATCAGCCAAAACTATGAGTATTGATGACCGGCACGTAATCGGGCCTTGGGGTTCAACAACTATGGAAATCACTTCGGGACCTGAAAACAGTGAGTAATAGTCCACAAAACACGTTAGAATTGGCCAAAATTGTGAGTGTTGCTGACCGACACGTAAACACAACCCGGGGTCATTTCGGGACCCCATAACTAAGTGATAGTCCAAGAAACGGGCCAGAATCGGCCCAAACTGCGATTGTTGATGACTTACACTTAAGCGCACCTTGGGGTTCAACAACCATGGAAATCGCTTTGGGGCCCCAAAACGGTGAGTAACAGTCCACGAAACGGGTCAGAATCGACAAAAACCGCGAGTGTTGATAACCAACCCGTAAGCGCACCCAAGGGTTCCTTAATCGTGGAAATCACTCCGGGGCCCCAAAAAAGTGAGCAATAGTCCACGAAACGGGCCAGAATCGGCCAAAACTGTGAGTGTTGATGACCGACATGTAAACGCACGCCGGGGTTCGTTAATCGTGGAAATCACTCCGGGACCCCAAAACAGTGAGTAATAGTATACAAAAAAGGCAAGAATCGGACAAAAGTGTAAGTGTTGATGACCGAAACGTAAACGCACCCCGCGGTTTGTTAATCGTTGAAATCACTTCGATACCCCAAAACAGTGCGTAATACTCCACGAAACGGGCCAGAATCGGCCAAAACTGCGAGTGTTGATGAGCGACACATAAATGCACCCCGGTGTTCGTCAAACATGGAAATCACGCCGAGACCCAAAAACAGAGTAATAGTCCAAGAAACGGGCCAGAATTGGCCAAAACTGTGAGTGTTGATGACGGACACGTAAATGCACCCCGTGGTTTGTTAATCGTGGAAATCACTCCGGGGGCCCAAAAAAGTGACTAATAGTCCATGATACGGGCCAGAATCAGCCAAAACTATGAGTATTGATGACCGACACGTAATCGGGCCTTGGGGTTCAACAACTATGGAAATCACTTCGGGACCTGAAAACAGTGAGTAATAGTCCACAAAACACGTTAGAATTGGCCAAAATTGTGAGTGTTGCTGACCGACACGTAAACACAACCCGGGGTCATTTCGGGACCCCATAACTAAGTAGTAGTCCAAGAAACGGGCCAGAATCGGCCCAAACTGCGATTGTTGATGACTTACACTTAAGCGCACCTTGGGGTTCAACAACCATGGAAATCGCTTTGGGGCCCCAAAACGGTGAGTAACATTCCATGAAACGGGTCAGAATCGACAAAAACCGTGAGTGTTGATAACCAACCCGTAAGCGCACCCAAGGGTTCCTTAATCGTGGAAATCACTCCGGGGCCCCAAAAAAGTGAGCAATAGTCCATGAAACGGGCCAGAATGGGACAAAACTGTGAGTGTTGATGACCGACACGTAAACGCACGCCGGGGTTCGTTAATCGTGGAAATCACTCCGGGACCCCAAAACAGTGAGTAATAGTATACAAAAAAGGCAATAATCGGACAAAAGTGTAAGTGTTGACGACCGAAACGTAAACGCACCCTGCGGTTTGTTAGTCGTTGAAATCACTTCGATACCCCAAAACAGTGCGTAATACTCCACGAAACGGGCCAGAATCGGCCAAAACTGCGAGTGTTGATGAGCGACACATAAATGCACCCCGGTGTTCGTCAAACATGGAAATCACGCCGAGACCCAAAAACAGAGTAATAGTCCAAGAAACGGGCCAGAATTGGCCAAAACTGTGAGTGTTGATGACCGACACGTAAATGCACCCCGTGGTTCGTTAATCGTGGAAATCACTCCGGGGGCCCAAAAAAGTGAGTAATAGTCCATGATACGGGCCAGAATCAGCCAAAACTATGAGTATTGATGACCGACAGGTAATCGGGCGTTGGGGTTCAACAACTATGGAAATCACTTCGGGACCTAAAAACAGTGAGTAATAGTCCACAAAACACGTTGGAATTGGCCAAAATTGTGAGTGTTGCTGACCGACACGTAAACACAACCCGGGGTCATTTCGGGACCCCATAACTAAGTAATAGTCCAAGAAACGGGCCAGAATCGGCCCAAACTGCGATTGTTGATGACTTACACTTAAGCGCACCTTCGGGTTCAACAACCATGGAAATCGCTTTGGGGCCCCAAAACGGTGAGTAACAGTCCACGAAACGGGTCAGAATCGACAAAAACCGCGAGTGTTGATAACCAACCCGTAAGCGCACCCAAGGGTTCCTTAATCGTGGAAATCACTCCGGGGCCCCAAAAAAGTGAGCAATAGTCCACGAAACGGGCCAGAATCGGCCAAAACTGTGAGTGTTGATGACCGACACGTAAACGCACGCCGGGGTTCGTTAATCGTGGAAATCACTCCGGGACCCCAAAACAGTGAGTAATAGTATACAAAAAAGGCAAGAATCGGACAAAAGTGTAAGTGTTGATGACCGAAACGTAAACGCACCCCGCGGTTCGTTAATCGTTGAAATCACTTCGATACCCCAAAACAGTGCATAATACTCCACGAAACGGGCCAGAATCGGCCAAAACTGCGAGTGTTGATGAGCGACACATAAATGCACCCCGGTGTTCGTCAAACATGGAAATCACGCCGAGACCCAAAAACAGAGTAATAGTCCAAGAAACGGGCCAGAATTGGCCAAAACTGTGAGTGTTGATGACCGACACGTAAATGCACCCCGTGGTTTGTTAATCGTGGAAATCACTCCGGGGGCCCAAAAAAGTGAGTAATAGTCCATGATACGGGCCAGAATCAGCCAAAACTATGAGTATTGATGACCGACACGTAATCGGGCCTTGGGGTTCAACAACTATGGAAATCACTTCGGGACCTGAAAACAGTGAGTAATAGTCCACAAAACACGTTAGAATTGGCCAAAATTGTGAGTGTTGCTGACCGACATGTAAACACAACCCGGGGTCATTTCGGGACCCCATAACTAAGTAATAGTCCAAGAAACGGGCCAGAATCGGCCCAAACTGCGATTGTTGATGACTTACACTTAAGCGCACCTTGGGGTTCAACAACCATGGAAATCGCTTTGGGGCCCCAAAACGGTGAGTAACAGTCCACGAAACGGGTCAGAATCGACAAAAACCTCGAGTGTTGATAACCAACCCGTAAGCGCACCCAAGGGTTCGTTAATCGTGGAAATCACTCCGGGGCCCCAAAAAAGTGAGCAATAGTCCACGAAACGGGCCAGAATCGGCCAAAACTGTGAGTGTTGATGACCGACACGTAAACGCACGCCGGGGTTCGTTAATCGTGGAAATCACTCCGGGACCCCAAAACAGTGAGTAATAGTATACAAAAAAGGCAAGAATCGGACAAAAGTGTAAGTGTTGATGACCGAAACGTAAACGCACCCCGCGGTTTGTTAATCGTTGAAATCACTTCGATACCCCAAAACAGTGCGTAATACTCCACGAAACGGGCCAGAATCGGCCAAAACTGCGAGTGTTGATGAGCGACACATAAATGCACCCCGGTGTTCGTCAAACATGGAAATCACGCCGAGACCCAAAAATAGAGTAATAGTCCAAGAAACGGGCCAAAATTGGCCAAAACTGTGAGTGTTGATGACCGACACGTAAATGCACCCCGTGGTTTGTTAATCGTGGAAATCACTCCGGGGGCCCAAAAAAGTGAGTAATAGTCCATGATACGGGCCAGAA
The DNA here is from genome assembly GCF_018294505.1 of Triticum aestivum. Taxonomy (NCBI): domain Eukaryota; kingdom Viridiplantae; phylum Streptophyta; class Magnoliopsida; order Poales; family Poaceae; genus Triticum; species Triticum aestivum. The sequence continues at coordinate 4,323 of NW_025231858.1, read as the reverse complement.
TCAGCCAAAACTATGAGTATTGATGACCGACACGTAATCGGGCCTTGGGGTTCAACAACTATGGAAATCACTTCGGGACCTGAAAACAGTGAGTAATAGTCCACAAAACACGTTAGAATTGGCCAAAATTGTGAGTGTTGCTGACCGACACGTAAACACAACCCGGGGTCATTTCGGGACCCCATAACTAAGTAATAGTCCAAGAAACGGGCCAGAATCGGCCCAAACTACGATTGTTGATGACCTACACTTAAGCGCACCTTGGGGTTCAACAACCATGGAAATCGCTTTGGGGCCCCAAAACGGTGAGTAACAGTCCACGAAACGGGTCAGAATCGACAAAAACCGCGAGTGTTGATAACCAACCCGTAAGCGCACACAAGGGTTCCTTAATCGTGGAAATCACTCCGGGGCCCCCAAAAAGTGAGCAATAGTCCACGAAACGGGCCAGAATCGGCCAAAACTGTGAGTGTTGATGACCGACACGTAAACGCACGCCGGGGTTCGTTAATCGTGGAAATCACTCCGGGACCCCAAAACAGTGAGTAATAGTATACAAAAAAGGCAAGAATCGGACAAAAGTGTAAGTGTTGATGACCGAAACGTAAACGCACCCCGCGGTTTGTTAATCGTTGAAATCACTTCGATACCCCAAAACAGTGCGTAATACTCCACGAAACGGGCCAGAATCGGCCAAAACTGCGAGTGTTGATGAGCGACACATAAATGCACCCCGGTGTTCGTCAAACATGGAAATCACGCCGAGACCCAAAAACAGAGTAATAGTCCAAGAAACGGGCCAGAATCGGCCAAAACTGTGAGTGTTGATGACCGACACGTAAATGCACCCCGTGGTTTGTTAATCGTGGAAATCACTCCGGGGGCCCAAAAAAGTGAGTAATAGTCCATGATACGGGCCAGAATCAGCCAAAACTATGAGTATTGATGACCGACACGTAATCGGGCCTTGGGGTTCAACAACTATGGAAATCACTTCGGGACCTGAAAACAGTGAGTAATAGTACACAAAACACGTTAGAATTGGCCAAAATTGTGAGTGTTGCTGACCGACACGTAAACACAACCCGGGGTCATTTCGGGACCCCATAACTAAGTAATAGTCCAAGAAACGGGCCAGAATCGGCCCAAACTGCGATTGTTGATGACTTACACTTAAGCGCACCTTGGGGTTCAACAACCATGGAAATCGCTTTGGGGCCCCAAAACGGTGAGTAACAGTCCACGAAACGGGTCAGAATCGACAAAAACCTCGAGTGTTGATAACCAACCCGTAAGCGCACCCAAGGGTTCGTTAATCGTGGAAATCACTCCGGGGCCCCAAAAAAGTGAGCAATAGTCCACGAAACGGGCCAGAATCGGCCAAAACTGTGAGTGTTGATGACCGACACGTAAACGCACGCCGGGGTTCGTTAATCGTGGAAATCACTCCGGGACCCCAAAACAGTGAGTAATAGTATACAAAAAAGGCAAGAATCGGACAAAAGTGTAAGTGTTGATGACCGAAACGTAAACGCACCCCGCGGTTCGTTAATCGTTGAAATCACTTCGATACCCCAAAACAGTGTGTAATACTCCACGAAACGGGCCAGAATCGGCCAAAACTGCGAGTGTTGATGAGCGACACATAAATGCACCCCAGTGTTCGTCAATCATGGAAATCACGCCGAGACCCAAAAACAGAGTAATAGTCCAAGAAACGGGCCAGAATCGGCCAAAACTGTGAGTGTGGATGACCGACACGTAAATGCACCCCGTGGTTCGTTAATCGTGGAAATTACTCCGGGGGCCCAAAAAAGTGAGTAATAGTCCATGATACGGGCCAGAATCAGCCAAAACTATGAGTATTGATGACCGACACGTAAGCACGCCTTGGGGTTCAACAACTATGGAAATCACTTCGGGACCTGAAAACAGTGAGTAATAGTCCACAAAACACGTTAGAATTGGCCAAAATTGTGAGGGTTGCTGACCGACACGTAAACACAACCCGGGGTCATTTCGGGACCCCCATAACTAAGAAACGGGCCAGAATCGGCCCAAACTGCGATTGTTGATGACCTACACTTAAGCGCACCTTGGGGTTCAACTACCATGGAAATCGCTTTGGGGCCCCAAAACGGTGAGTAACAGTCCACGAAACGGGTCAGAATTGACAAAACCGCGAGTGTTGATAACCAACCCGTAAGCGCACCCAAGGGTTCGTTAATCGTGGAAATCACTCCGGGGCCCCAAAAAAGTGAGTAATAGTCCACAAAACGGGCCAGAATTGGCCAAAACTGTGAGTGTTGATGACCGACACGTAAACGCACGCCGGGGTTCGTTAATCGTGGAAATCACTCCGGGACCCCAAAACAGTGAGTAATAGTATACAAAAAATGCAAGAATCTGACAAAAATGTAAGTGTTGATGACCGAAATGTAAACGCACCCCGCGGTTACTTAATCGTTGAAATCACTTCGATACCCCAAAACAGTGCGTAATACTCCACGAAATGGGCCAGAATCGGCCAAAACTGCGAGTGTTGATGAGTGACACATAAATGCACCCCGGTGTTCGTCAATCATGGAAATCACGCCGAGACCGAAAAACAGAGTAATAGTCCAAGAAACAGGCCAGAATCGGCCAAAACTGTGAGTGTGGATGACCGACACGTAAATGCACCCCGTGGTTCGTTAATCGTGGAAATCACTCTGGGGGCCCAAAAAAGTGAGTAATAGTCCATGATACGGGCCAGAATCAGCCAAAACTATGAGTATTGATGACTGACACGTAAGCGCACCTTGGGGTTCAACAACTATGGAAATCACTTCGGGACCTAAAAACAGTGAGTAATAGTCCACAAAACACGTTAGAATTGGCCAAAATTGTGAGTGTTGCTGACCGACACGTAAACACAACTCGGGGTCATTTCGGGACCCCCATAACTAAGTAATAGTCCAAGAAACGGGCCAGAATCGGCCCAAACTGCGATTGTTGATGACCTACACTTAAGCGCACCTTGGGGTTCAACAACCATGGAAATCGCTTTGGGGCCCCAAAACGGTGAGTAACAGTCCACGAAACGGGTCAGAATCGACAAAACCGCGAGTGTTGATAACCAACCCGTAAGCGCACCCAAGGGTTCGTTAATCGTGGAAATCACTCCGGGGCCCCAAAAAAGTGAGCAATAGTCCACGAAACGGGCCAGAATCGGCCAAAACTGTGAGTGTTGATGACCGACACGTAAATGCACGCCGGGGTTCGTTAATCGTGGAAATCACTTCGGGACCCCAAAACAGTGAGTAATAGTATACAAAAAAGGCAAGAATCGGACAAAAGTTTAAGTGTTGATGACCGAAATGTAAACGCACCCCGCGGTTTGTTAATCGTTGAAATCACTTCGATACCCCAAAACAGTGCGTAATACTCCACGAAACGGGCCAGAATCGGCCAAAACTGCGAGTGTTGATGAGCGACACATAAATGCACCCCGGTGTTCGTCAAACATGGAAATCACGCCGAGACCCAAAAACAGAGTAATAGTCCAAGAAACGGGCCAGAATTGGCCAAAACTGTGAGTGTTGATGACCGACACGTAAATGGACCCCGTGGTTTGTTAATCATGGAAATCACTCCGGGGGCCCAAAAAAGTGAGTAATAGTCCATGATACGGGCCAGAATCAGCCAAAACTATGAGTATTGATGACCGACACGTAATCGGGCCTTGGGGTTCAACAACTATGGAAATCACTTCGGGACCTGAAAACAGTGAGTAATAGTCCACAAAACACGTTAGAATTGGCCAAAATTGTGAGTGTTGCTGACCGACACGTAAACACAACCCGGGGTCATTTCGGGAAACCATAACTAAGTAATAGTCCAAGAAACGGGCCAGAATCGGCCCAAACTGCGATTGTTGATGACTTACACTTAAGCGCACCTTGGGGTTCAACAACCATGGAAATCGCTTTGGGGCCCCAAAACGGTGAGTAACAGTCCACGAAACGGGTCAGAATCGACAAAAACCGCGAGTGTTGATAACCAACCCGTAAGCGCACCCAAGGGTTCCTTAATCGTGGAAATCACTCCGGGGCCCCAAAAAAGTGAGCAATAGTCCACGAAACGGGCCAGAATCGGCCAAAACTGTGAGTGTTGATGACCGACACGTAAACGCACGCCGGGGTTCGTTAATCGTGGAAATCACTCCGGGACCCCAAAACAGTGAGTAATAGTATACAAAAAAGGCAAGAATCGGACAAAAGTGTAAGTGTTGATGACCGAAACGTAAACGCACCCCGCGGTTTGTTAATCGTTGAAATCACT
>NW_025231857.1:0-10620 GCF_018294505.1 Triticum aestivum | reverse complement strand
AGATGGACTCGCGCAGGAGGAGGACGCCGTCTGGCGTCATGGTAGCGTCGATGGTAGAGTGTCCTGTCAAGGTAGAAGCCTCAATATTTGCTCTGAAGATGGACCTGTGGAATGATGGCGGCGACGACATATGTGAGTGTGTCAGACCGGTTTGTGCCCCAGACTCGGTATGTGGCTCGGATGGGGCATCCGGCTTTTGATGATCAGCTTAGATGAGTGGTCTGGATATTTGGCCCAGCTAGCACCCCTTCATCATATGAATAGGAGTAGTGGCATTTGTTGCCAAGATGGTAGATTCAGACATATTGTTGTAATACTTTGTAAGGTCGTCGAGAATAATCAATAAAATGGTTGCATGCATCTCCCAGATGCAGAGGCAGGGAGTCATCCTCCTTTTCTAAAAAAAGCCATGAGGAGTCTAACCAGAGATTATCCAGCTAAAAGTCGCAATTATATTACTACTAGGTATTGTCAGATGCTCCCAACGGCCATCGCTGTGCGCGGGGCATTGTGGTTAAAGTTCCGTAATAGCTACAGGATGTGACACTGTGAGCAAATGCCAACGTCTCTTGTTGCCTTTTAAGAGCAATGAGAAACAAAGGAACACTGTTATAGCTTAGCTAGTAACCGCACTATCAAAGGCGCAGCGTGTTATTGGGGCAAAAGATCCAATCCCCCGGTATAGATGACGTGCGCTGTGCCCGTAGGTACACGCGTGCATGAACTGATCGGTTGGTAAGCCGTCGGTACGCAGCGAATAACGGAGTTTCTGTAGAAACGGGCGAAGGATGAGCCGCCGGCCTCCTGTACGTATACGCCATACCTGACGCAAGTTCGTATTGGTTGCATTCCAAGTTGTTAATGTTATCCTGCCCCTGCCGTCACTGCTTCAATTTTGGCGGTTTCATTTCTACGTGGCCTGCAGTTTCTTTGAACACCAAGGAAGGGGACGCCCCGTTTCCGTTCCCCAACGGCAGCGATGGATGAACATTTACTCCCTCCGTCTCATAATATAAGAGCGATTTTGACGCTAGTGTAGTGTTAAAATCGCACTTATATTATGGGACAGAGGGAGTAGCAGATAGCCCCTAAAATCCACTGTATCTGCTTCGCTGATCCGGGTTCTATCCATCCCCGGGTGCACGGAATACTTCGCCTGAAAGCTAACTTCAATGTATGTCAGGCTCATCCGACTGCGGCTGGTCCGGTTGGTCGCGCTCTCCCTTCAATTCCCCCGCTACCAACAAAACAGGCTAACTCGCAGCCAGGCTTGCTCTCGTACGTGGCCAAATTTTGGAGATTGATATATTTCTTCGTAGCTTTAATTGTTTGTAGCTGCGAGGGCGACTAGTATTAAATTTGATAGCCAAAATTTTGGACATTTCAAACAAAAATTTCAATTGGTGGTATTTTTATATATTTGATTTACTCGAGGCAAGACATTTAAAATAAGAACAATATTGGATACATTTCAACTAATTTTATTTCACTGCGTCCAAATGATATATTTCACTCATTTCATGAAAACTGATTTCACATATGCTTGAAATGTTGACATAACTGATTTCTGAACTATGCATGTAAAATATTTCACTCATCTTCGCAAATATATTTCTTTAGTTTCAATTAGCATATTTCAATCAAAAATACATTTCACTCATTATATAAAAACATATTTCACACAGTTGAAAATTTGATTTTACCCATTTGTAAAAAAAACTTTGGTTTGAAGAAGTGGTATATGTGAAATATAACTGAAACTGAAATTAGTGAACGAAGCAACTTCACAATAAACAGGCTGAAAAAAGGAGTTTCACAAAAAAAACATATGATGATTTAAAAACTAAACTAATTTCACTCATTTAAAAAATACTTGTTCATATATTTGAAATACTCAATTTCATGCATTAAAACAATATATTTCACATGATTGAAATAGCATGTTTCACATATTTTTTTCACTCATTTAAAATAATTCAGTTTATTGATATCAGTGAAATTAGTTTTTTTAACGAGTGAAACAAGTCGATTGAAACGTTGAAATTTAAATATGTTTGAAATGTATCCAAGACTAGTCTTGTTGTGAAGGTCTTGGCCCCATGAGTTCAAATATGTTAAATTTTTCATTTTTTTTTGGTTTCAAAGATATAAGCTGTCTAAATTTTTAAAAAGAAATTTTAAAGTGATGGATTATAAGAGGGAGAGAGGAGAGATATTGTCAGCATGCATGTGTCCAGCATGTAATTTGAGCAGGAAAAGAGAAAGAGTGGACCATGCATGTGTCTTTTACGTGTACATGGTGGGACCTAGAGTAGAGAAATCCATGCGCTCAAACTCATCAAAAATATTGATACTTCCTTGTTCCTAAATATGAATCTTCTTAGAGATTTCACTATAGACTACATATGAAGCAAAATGAGTGAACTTATACTGTAAAAGGCGTCTATATACATCGAAAGCAATCTATATAGTTGAATCTTTAAAAGGACTTATATTTAGGAATGAAGGGAGTATTCCTAAATATAAGTCCCAAAATAGCGATCAGATAAATTGTCCATCTCTTTAGTTTCTCTCTTTGTACTATGGGCCAGTTCTTTTGGTGGCTTCTAGCATAAGCTGTCCTCTATCCAGATTATTTTAGAAACCCAACCAAATTTATATTTTTAGAAGCCTAATAGTTTTTTTATATTAAGAAGCCTAGTAGTTAAGACTTAACTAGTAGGTTTCTAAAAAGAAAATTGAGATTGGGCTTCTAGAATATCTTCTAAACATAAGCTGCCCTCTATCCGCTTCCCAAGAAACTCGAGAAAAGCAGGACCGCTGCTGGAATGGCAAAGAAGATCTTTGGAAGGAATGCCATTCTTTTTGACAAAAAGGGTTTCCCCCCGCTTTATATTATAAAGCAAACATCCGATACATCTCGCTGGGGCCGCAGCACAGATATGCTCAAAAGAAAAACAAGAAGAAGAAAGAGAAATAAATGCTGACAACGGCAGATCAACGAAGAAGGGAAGTCCGGCAACCGCTGCACCCTCCAAAGAAGTACCACCATGCTCCCAGCATCCCGAAGCGCCGCGCCCCAAGCAACACCCTCAAAAGGGAGTGTGACGATGCCGCCGTTGTTGCCCGAACAAGTTCTAGGGTTTCCCCCGGTACGCGAGGGATAGTGAGGAAGGGTGTACCCGATGCCCCTCAGGAAAGTCCGACGGCGCCCGCAGGCGTCATCCCATCGGTGCCGGCCAGGCCGACAGGGATTTCTCCCGATCCACAACCACCACCACCACCTCAGGCATTTCGAAATGCACCACCTCCTCGGCCACCCACCAGCTTGTGCCACCACGATTACCGAAGAACCCTCCCCGCTTCACTGGAGCTGTCAACACGAGGCTTGGAGAGGAAGAGGAGACACCATCCACGGGAGCGACCACCACTCGACCGGAAGGAGGGGACAGCCTCCACCGCCACAGCAGGGCCGACCGGACGCGGCGACGAGGACTTGCCAGGCCTCGATGGCCCGGCCGGGCCCACATGGACCCGGACAGTCCTGTCACCACGCTGCAGCACGCCGGCCAACGAAGTCCTCACCGCCCGAGACCGCCGCCACCACGCCATCACCAAGGAACGTCGCCGCCGAGCACCAAGCCACCGGCCCGCGCCAACCCAGATGGGCCCAAAAGGGCCCAGATCTGGGCTGGGTGGGCGCCGCCAGCTGCAGCGCCACCGCGCCGCCCCACAGCCAACGGCCGCAACGCCGCGTCGAGAGCCACCGGGCCCGCGGCACCACCACCGACGGGCCGCACCGATGCCGGCTGAGGAGCACTGCCACAGGCCACCACCGTCCGAGCAGAAGGGAGCCGCGCGCGGGGAAGGGCAGGCCCGCCGCCGCCAGCACCACGCGGCCGAAGCCCGGCGGCGCTCGATGGCGGCGGCGGGAGGAGGCAGGGGCAGGGGAGGGGCGAAGGGGCCCCCGGTCGCCCCGCTCGGGGAGGCGACACGGGGGTACGGGGAAGGGAAGGAAGGGGTAGGGGAGGGGGAGAGGAGCAGGCTCCGGCTAGCGGCGGCGACGGGCTCCGGCCCCGTGCGGAGGAGCCACCGGCGGCGAGGGAACCCTAGGAGCGTGGCGTTCGCGAGAGGGGAGTCATCTCGCGAGAGGGGAGCCGCGCCAATGTCATTCTTTTTCACGTGCTCGATCAAGATTCATGACTTGTTCCTCTCGTGCACAAATCGATCATCTTAGTCTTGGTCAGCATGATACTCCAAAAAATTAAAGAAGAAGAATATACAACATCATCATCATCATCGCGAAGGTATTAGCGGTTTGGCATGGTCTAACAACTGTCAGGTTCCCGTCATGACTGTTAGTTGGTGTACGCCCTTTTCAGGGCTCCCTGACCGTCCGCTCGAAGAACTAGAAATAGGTACTAGTTTGGAATCATAAAATTTTGTCCAGCGCGGGCATTTTCTCAAATGAAGCAATGTTTGGACCTACTTAGCTTGCATCCACTCATCAAGGAATTTGAAAAGGAAAATGTGCGTCGGAATTTGGAAACAGGCCAAAGTTGACGTGATAATACCTTGCCTGGACCAAGAGAGTAGCTGTAGCAAGTGGAACAATCTCTCACAAGTTTCATGATTTTCTTTTGTTTCCGCCTGAGTTATCTCCTGGACCATGGTGCGCCAAGCCAAACAACACTCAAAATATGACTCCCTCCAGTACTAGTATAAGATGAAAGGCTACAGCTGACCAAACACGAAAAACACATGGTTTTGGAGCTGTGCTGGTCTACTAGCTGTCAAGGAGAAGAAGAACAGGTGGAGGTGTTTTGGTGCGTAAGGACATCGGCCAGAATGATTAGTCATATACTTAACCGGCTGGTCCCTCCCAATGTACATACTTAGCTTTCTGCACAAGGTTTATATTTGTACTATGTAAAGCGATGATCACTCACAACTCTCCGGGTCCGGAAAAGGCCGAAACCTCGCAATCTGTTAGAACAAGGAAACCCGTGGCATCCCTGTCGTGCGGACGCCGCACACGGCACAAAATTTCCGCTGTCTCTACCATGTGGAGTATATTTCCACTAGTGTAAAATTTTCGCAATTTGGTTTTCAGAATAATTGGTGATGTTGAGAACACCGTAACAATATATAGTGCGTGTAACATTGGGATGATGGGTCGATCACGACGCCTGAGCAGGAACTCTGTTCCTGTTTATTTGTAGTAGTAGTAGCAGAAATGCTTCCACTGGAGCTGAATTGCCGGTTTTATGTGCTGACATCCACATGGCAGCCTATACCGGTTACGCCTCATGCTCGGATTTCTGCATATCCCTTTCTGTGTACTTCAGACCAACTTTTTATGAATGAATGGTGTATACAAGTGCCAATGCAGTGATGTTCATTTTACTGAAACTGTTGACTATTCCTGGATGGAGTTGGAAATCCGACCCACTCATGGTGCCGGCAATTCTGTGACATTTTAGTATTTCTGAGAGATGATCCTTGGCAATGCTGTCCTATCAGTAGTTTTTATTTGACAAGGCTGGGTATCGACGCGCTGAGAAACAGGCTCCCGCGACGCGCCCCGCGTGCGCGTCTCGGGAGATCCAGATCGGCCGCCAGCGACTCCCGCTCGTCAACGTCTCCATCCCCTCGCCGCTGCCGGAGTGCGCCTGCCGGGCGAAGGCCGTGCGGCGCGGGCCGCGGCGGGGCACTCCCTCCTTCCTCTGGTCCTCCTGGCGGCGGCGCGGGTCGGCTGTTCGGGGGATATGGGGCGCTGAGGGAGTCCTGGACTAGGGGGTGTCCGGATAGCCGAACTATCGTCACGGCCGGACTCCAAGACTATGAAGATACAAGATTGAAGACTTCGTCACATGTCCGGATGGGACTTTCCTTGGCGTGGAAGGCAAGCTTGGCGATACGGATATGTAGATCTCCTACCATTGTAACCGACTCTGTGTAACCCTAACCTATCCGTGTCTATATAAACCGGAGGGTTTTAGTCCGTAGGACGAACAACAACCATACCATAGGCTAGCTTCTAGGGTTTAGCCTCCTTAATCTCGTGGTAGATCTACTCTTCTACTACCCATATCATCAATATTAATCAAACAGGAGTAGGGTATTACCTCCATCGAGAGGGCCCGAACCTGGGTAAAAACATCGTGTCCCTTGTCTCCTGTTACCATCCGCCTAGACGCACAGTTCGGGACCCCCTACCCGAGATCCGCCGGTTTTGACACTGATATTGGTGCTTTCATTGAGAGTTCATCTGTGTCGTCACCTATAGGCCCGATGGCTCCTTCATCATCAACAACGACGCGGTCCAGGGTGAGACTTCTCTCCCGGGACAGATCTTCGTATTCGGCGGCTTTGCACTGCGGGCCAATTCGCTTGGCCATCTGGAGCAGATCGAAAGCTACGCCCCTAGCCATCAGGTCAGATTTGGAAGTTTGAACTATACGGCCGATCTCTGCGGAGATTTGATCTTCGACGGCTTCGAGCCGCAGCCGAGCGTGCCGCACTGTCTCGATGGGCATGATCTAGCTCTGCAGCTGAACAGTGCCCTGGAGGCCGCACCAACATCCGCTCCGACCCTTAATCCGGAGCCGGATTCCCCGATCGAGGACGAGTGGTTGGACACCGCCTCGGGGGCTACGATCTCTACGGCGATTGAGCCGAACTCCATCCCTGTCCTTTGCGAAGACCGTGACTCCCAGATGCCGGACTCCTCTCCGGACTCCGAACCCTCCGCACCCCTGCCAATCGAATCCGATCGGGCGCCGGTCATGGAGTTCACTGCCGCGGACATCTTTCAGCACTCGCCCTTTGGCGACATCCTGAATTCACTAAAGTCTCTCTCTTTATCCGGAGAGCCATGGCCGGACTACGGTCAGGAAGGTTGGGATGCGGACGACGAAGAAATTCAATGCCCACCCACCACCCACTTCGTAGCCACTGTCGAAAGCGTACACGACGTGCTCGATTTCGACTCCGAAGACATCCACGGTATGGACGACGATGTAGGGGACAACCATGAACCAGCGCCTATAGGATGCTGGACAACCACCTCATCCCATGATGTATACATGGTGGATACACCTAAAGGAAATGAAGACGAGGAACAACGGGATGCTACGAAGGATAAATCCCTCGAAAAGCAGTCAAAACGGCAACGTAAACGCCGAACCAAGTCCCGCCTCAACAGAGACCCAGCCATAGAGCAGGGCGAACCGCTGGACGATGAACATGCTATCGAGAAATCGTCCGAACAAGACAACTTGGATAAACAACCCGTCCCCGGCGAAGACAACAGTCCGGACAATCTCACGCCGGACAAATTGTTGGAGCAAAATAACCTCCACAAAAGGCTCGTCGCCACTGCGCGCAGCCTGAAAAAGCAGAAGCGGAAGCTCAAAACAGCGGAAGATGCACTCAGAATCAGATGGAGCAAAGTATTCAATACCGCAGACAAATACGGCGACAGTCGCCGAACAAAGAGCTACCCAAAGAGAAAGCTACTGCCCGAATTTGACGAGGAGACCTTAGAGCCCCCACAATCAAAAAGTAAGAAGGCCACCCGGTCGGATGGACGACCCCACGGCAAAAAGAGAGCGGCAAATGGCGCCGCACACAAGCCGGTATGCGATCCGCATAAGGATTCACACCAAAAGGATGGCCCAGTTAGGTCCATCTACGGGCCAAGAAAGCAAGCTCTTCAAAGCAATGCAACACGCCAAATATCCGAACATCACGGCACACCCAAATATAGGGGCGCCGCACACCCCCTGTGTTTCACCGATGAGGTGTTGGATCACGAATTCCCAGCGGGATTCAAACCCGTAAACATAGAGGCATACGACGGAACAACAGACCCTGGAGTCTGGATTGAGGACTATATCCTCTACATACACATGGCTAGAGGAGATGATCTCCACGCCATAAAATACTTACCCCTCAAGCTCAAAGGGCAAGCCCGGCATTGGCTCAAAGGCCTCCCAGAAAATACCATTGGAAGTTGGGAAGAGCTCGAGGATACTTTTCGGGCAAATTTTCAAGGGACTTATGTCCATCCTCCGGATGCAGACGATTTAAGTCATATAACTCAACAACCCGGAGAGTCAGCCCGCAAATTCTGGAACAGGTTCCTCACCAAAAAGAACCAAATAGTCGACTGTCCGGACGCCGAAGCCTTAGCAGTTTTCACACACAACGTCCGAGACGAATGGCTCGCCAGACACCTCGGCCAAGAGAAGCCGAGAACCATGGCTGCATTAACAAGCCTCATGACCCGCTTTTGCGCGGGAGAGGATAGCTGGCTAGCAAGATGCAGCACCAGCGACCCAAGTACATCCGAAGTCAGGGATGGAAGTGGAAAACCACGATGCAACAAGGACCAGCACCGGATTAAAGGGAACGGTCCAAAGAGCGCGGCAGTCAACGCCGGATTCAAAAGCTCACGGCAGAACAATAAAAAACTGCCCCTTAAGGACAATAGCGATGAGCTATCCAACTTAAACAAAATCTTGGACAAGATATGTCAAATCCATAGTACTCCCGGGAGGCCTGCAAACCATACCCGCATAAATTGTTGGGTCTTCAAACAGTCCGGCAGACTCAACGCCGAACACAAGGGGCTCGACACACCAAGTGAAGATGATGACGAGCACCACAAGCAGAGCCCCGGAAAACAAAAGAATTTCCCACAAGAGGTTAAAACAGTAAACTCACTTCACGTGATCAAAGGGAAAAACAGAGCGGCGCCCGCTAAAATGCGCGCCGCATAAACTACCCTAGCGGAGTACCAACACTGGTTGTCAAAACCAATCACCTTCGACCATCAGGACTATTCCGAAAGTATTCGGAACGCAGGATGGACTGCCTTGATATTGGATTCTATAATTGACGGATTCCAATTTACACAAGTCCTCATGGATGGTGGCAGTGACATAAACCTGATATATCAGGACACAATCCGCAGGATGGGGATAGACCTAACCAAAATTCGCCACAACAACACCTCCTTTAAAGAGGTAATGCCAGGCCCATATGCCCATTGTACGGGCTCCCTACTGCTAGAAGTTGTGTTCGGCTCACCCGACAACTTCCGGCGCGAAAATTTAGTCTTCCATGTCGCCCCATTTAAAAGTAGCCATCAAGCACTATTGGGACGCGAAGCTTTCGCCCGCTTTAACGCAATACCGCACTATGCATCTCTTACACTTAAAATGCCCGGTCCACGCGGCATCATCTCATTAAAAGGGCGTATTAAGTGTTACTCGAGCACGGAAGAATGCGAGGCTGCCTTGACAGCCCCACACCAATCCGGCTCCGCTAACCAAAGCACCTGAATAGGTAATTCGAACCCCGGACACGGCTAGACGAGTCCGGCGCCTACTAGCGGCATACCCCCATACAAGGGGCTTCATGCATGCACAACAAGAGACAATAAAGCTCAATTTTATTCACTTCTTCAAATTGTACTCTGTTTATTTAATATAAAGTACATCTTTCGCACGATCTTTTTTCTTTTAAACTAAGTTCCTCTCTTTCACAGATGAACAACATGCTACACCCGTCCAGGATATGGCACAACGGAGACACAGGCCCAGACGTGCAGTAGGGACCCGTTGCAAAGATTCTTTTCAGATTAAGACCCTGCGTAAACCTTTTTTAGTGTCTCTTGTTGGTATACATCCCCCGGTTTCTTACTATAACCGAGGAGGAGGCTGGCGTTTTGGCATAGGCCGCACCAGAATTTTTGCGCGTACCTAGACACCAGGGGCTTAGGGCATTATTCTGCCCGTTTTTATAAAGACCGAATACCTTAGGGAGTGTTCGGCGTCTCGAGTTAGGCCTTATATGCATCATCTCCGAATCATGCCTTTGGTCAAATGTTGGGTTTGCCCGGCTCCTAAGTTTTGCTGCCTTACGTTCCGTTTTATCGGCTAACGCGGCACCAAGAGAACTACTGCGATTGTGCCCCGGTTCGGCCGGGCGAGCACCTCAGTAGAGAAAGCCGAAAACTGACTGTCATGATATAGCTAGAGACTGGTCAACCACTCGTCGACTCACCGGAATGTTTAGAATTCCTCCGCATTAACGAAGGACCGGTTTTCGGTCAGACACATACGCACACCGAATTCGGGAGAGTGCGATGCCCCCAGGGGCTATATAGTAGCCCCACCCTCGAACTCCTATGGCTAAGTGAAAGTGATAAAGCATCATAGTCCGGTTGCCTAGTTTGCTACGCTACCACCTCCTTAACAGGACCAAGACCTTGGATTAAGTGTGAAAACGCGCCTTCTTTGCAAACACCCCCGCACTATGTGCGTGGGGGCTGAAGCCAAGGACTGCCATCTTTCAGGTTATATATACATATACATAAACGGCCGCACAGGGAGTAGTTTACTACTTGAATGCACAAGTATAAAAAGCTCTTATATTATATTGAAACATTGTTTTCACAAATCATACATGTCATTTAAACATAATATCCTTCGAGCACTGCGTCTCTATTAAACGAGCGCCCTGCAGGACTTCCCCAAAATAGTGCTCGGCAGGAACTCGGCTTCTGTCCGAATCTTGGGATGCAACGTCGGTGGCCTTCATCTCCGCCCA
>NW_025231856.1:6494-10622 GCF_018294505.1 Triticum aestivum | reverse complement strand
TAATATGCATAGGATACTAGTGTATGATACTACGTCCACCATGCATAGTGAAGCTTGGTATCATATTTGCATCATTTATTGTCATGCATAACACATACTCGTACATCATTTAATATGATACGGTATCACATCATGACACTCAATCCTCTCTCTCCTCATTTAATTGTGTGCCACCTCAACCAAAACGCCAAGTTGGCATGCATGATAATAGCTATGATACTCCCATTGTAAACAAACTAAGAGCAAGTACAATAGGGTGACATAAGCAGACTATAAGGACTAAAATATTATATCTTTGCTTAGTTGGAGGGGAGAGAAGAGGAGAGAGAATGGAAGTGGGCTATAGAATAAGAGCCGGCTATAGCACGAGACCCAAGTCACTTTGTGAGGAGTGGGCCAGCTATTAATAAAGTAGTACATACTTAAATCTTACTATTGTACAAGCAGGCTATTAGACTGACTCTAAATGACATGGCAAATTCTTAGAGCCAACTGTTGGCTATATTATTAAACATGCTCTAAAGGAGGTAGACATAGTCCTGGCATTAAAACTACGACATTCACTTTAACATTTAATACATTGAACTATCATGGTTCAGCCATTAATATCTGCCATATACACTTAAACATTTGCCATGGTCTAGGCATTAAAAGTACCACATGATATTTCAAGCACTAGTATGCAAATCAAGCTCGGTAGAAAAGGCTATACATACACACATATTTGGGGAGAGGTGGATAAGGTGGTCAAAGCTATATATGCACACATGTGGCGGTTAAGTTGGTCTTCACATAGGTTTTCAAACCGTCAAACATAACTTTTGAGGTAATATCAACCCCCATGAACCTGCGGATGAAAACAAATTAAGGGTTCAAAAAGTTGTCAGGACATCACATATATCTAACACGCACAAAAGTTATGGTGTTGCCAACATTAACTTACTGTTGTTGCCACTGTTTTCATGACAAGAAGAAAACATTTTTTTGATTTATTTCCACTACCCATGCCCCCCCTATAGAATAACAATACAAAAAGGTTCATCTAAAACCATGTAAACTATGGGTTATGTTGGCGAACTTTGTGTTTGTGGGCTTTCCATATGGGTGCTTGTGTACATGAGAACATCTGCTTCTAACTTTGTGATATATGTTGAGGAATGTTGGATCTAATGTTTCAGTGCTTGTGATATGGGGTTTGTGAGATATATGAATTGCTATATATGTTAAATTGGAGGGCCAACTGCGAAACAAATTAAAAAGTGCTTCTGGCAAAAGCTTTGCTAAGTGTAACAGTAGGCAAAAGGTGCTACACTCGGCAGTTACACTCAGCAAAGATGGCCATGTGGCGCGCCCTAGAAGCCTGTCAGTCGTCCGAAAGCCGAGTGCCATGTGTAGTTTATTTTTTATGGACAAATTTAATCGGTTGTTGAGAACTAATCTATGATTGGATGGTTAGGAGGGTGGTTGGTGCACCAAGAATCAAACTCTCTTTTAGTGGGAGGCGACATTCCCATAGACAGCGGTGTGCCTATAATGACTTACTCAATATCATGACGAGTCAGCTCGGTTTCACAATGGTTGAAGGTGCTCATGATGGTAGAGTGTGTGTTCACGCATTTATAACGACAAGTGTATATTTCCACACACAAAAAAAGCGAATATGCATGTACGTGAGCGCTTGCTGTAATTGTGTTTTAAAAGAAAATCGGTTGTTGGTGAGATTTTGGGTGCGACTTGGATTGGGCTAGCAGTTCTTTTTACGGCTATAAGAACGTTGCACTTGCATCGTAAAAGCAGAGTTGTTGATGCTTTGAAGAAAGCGGCAATGTTGGTCTCAGTCTCCATCATGCTTACAACCACGAACTTATTCTTTATAAAAGCCAGCTAAGTGCACAGACTTTCCACACGACACAACACGGAGGATCCACAGAAACAAGCAAAGGAGAGAAAACGCATGGCGTCGTCTCAGCCGGCCAAGGCCAAGCCGCACGTCCTGCTCATCCCCTACCCGGCTCAAGGCCATGTGAACCCGTTGCTGAGGCTGGCCAAGGCCCTGCACATGCGCTCCTTCCACATCACCTTCCTCCACACCGAGCACAACTATCGCCGCCTCCTCCGGTCCCACGGGCCGGGCGCCGTAGAGGAGGTCCCTGGCTTCAGATTCGAGACAATTCCTGATGGGCTCCCGCCGGCAGACCTCGATGCCACCCAGGACATTTGGAAGCTCTGTGAGGCCACGAGGCGGACGTGTCCGGGGCCTGTCAGGGAGCTCGTCGAGAGGCTCAGCCACACCGATGGCGTCCCGCCGGTGACCTGCGTCATCGCGGATGGCGCCATGGGGTTCGTGGTGCACGTGGCCAAGGAGTTGGGGCTGCCAGCCTATCTGTTCTTCACGACCAGTGCATGTGGGCTCTTGGCATATCTCAACTTTGATCAGCTTGTCAAGAGAGGCTACGTGCCACTCAAAGGTAAAATAAGTTTAGTCCACTCATTCTATTGTAATTACTTGTCTTAGATTTGTCTAGATACGAATATATCTAGACACGTGTAATTTGGGATGGAGGTAATAATTTCTAACAGTAAGTCAAAATGATATTACACTCAGTCGTACGGACAACTCAGCTTGCAGTTGACATCTACCACTAGTTATAGTGGGAATATAAACGTCATTTAATGATCACTACAGTTAACAAAATGAATGAATTCAACAACATTTGATTTCATGGCTCTCTTTCCGGAACGATCAACATAAGGGGGTCGATTTGACGGTTGCCAAAAACGATTCATGTCAATCAATTCATTCTTTCTGGCGGCCCTCCTCTGGCTTTCTTCTTCTTCTTCTTGCTGCTGCTGCCAATTGATACCGGCCTAACCGCATGTTGTCTGTCACCTACACTTGGTGCCTCTGCCACACACACACACCTTGCCCAGCATGAGCCACAACCTCTGCCGTCCTGCCGCCACCACCAGCTATCCTTCTAAACCCTGACACAAGCCGGAGACCTCCTCGTAAGCCTCGGACCTGAACCCATCAACCTCTGACTTCTCCCTTCATCGGCGACGCCGCTGGCGCATAGTCTGTGGCTCTGGGTTGGCTCTGCCTCGCCAGAGTCCACATGCCCGCTGCTGCTCGCCACTTTGCCTTCAAACATAACTCATTCCCTCTCGAAGTCTAGATTTTTCCTTGGAGATAGTCTGGTCTCTAAGTAGTGTAGGTGACAAATTTTGTGAAATCTTCTGGAATAACCACTGCATATTGATGTCGTATGAGGCTGTCATGCCAAGTTTCATGTTTTTCAGACTTCATTTGCATTTAAAAAAATAAAAAACCAGTAAACTACATATTTGGGACCGAGTCCTGACACCAAGATGTTTCGAATTCCTTTCATTTTCTTGGATAAGGCCTAAACATAGGCTAAAGAACACAAGTAGGATTTTCAAGCCAATTATGCCATTTTTTCGTGCACTTATAGTTCAAACTCGAATTATACACATTAAATGCCTAAAAATGCATTAAATTGCTATAAAAGGAAATAGAAAAGGGGAAAAGAAAGAAAGAAAGATCAATCATGTAGAAAATAAAAGAACATAAAATGCAAAAAAAGTAAATAAATAATGTACAAAAAATAGGAAAGAAAATAAGGGAGTAGAAAAAGGGGAAAGAAAAAACATTTTCCCAGTGCCACGTGGAAGGAACTCGGTAAAGCATGCGTTTGTCGAGAGCCATGTGGCAGGAACTCGACAAAGGTGCGATTTGTCGAGTGTCATCATTTTTCCTAGTGTTTTCTTCATGGAACTCGGTAAATTTCATGTTTGCCTAGTACCAATGAAATGCACTCGACAAACATTTGGCACTAGGCCAAATTCTAGTTTTTAGTAGTGCAAGTATGGTGTTAGAGAGGGTGCAAATTTGAAAATTTTGAAGAATGGGTTTAAAATCAAATACTGGCCATGTTGTTAAAATGAACTTTTTCCTAACTAATAGAGCAATGTCATTTGAATCTCATTAGGTATCACCTAGTGAATACCCCACTACCTTTTAGTCATCGTGATAGTAATTAGTTGTATCTTGGTCCAAGCCTTAGTTGCACATGATATAAATGCATAAGGTCATGTTTTCTGTTTTTT
>NW_025231856.1:5657-6059 GCF_018294505.1 Triticum aestivum | reverse complement strand
GGGGGGGGGTAAGACAGAGCTTTATTAGTTATGAAATATGATCATTACAATCTCTGAAAAGTAGATACGAATTATACGTAGGAGTAACAAGATGCAAAATTGGACAGTGCACTGTATGCTTTGTCAACATTACTAGTTCGTGATCTATCCTAGTACAGAGCAAAATCCTATATGATGGCCTTTTTTAGAACACGCAAATGGTCTGCGGGGCCTATCTTCTTTCTCGTAAAAAAGTTAGAAACACCTTAGAATATGCCATGTTAAGATGGATCTCAAAGCACCCATGTTAGGGTGTGAGAAGGACATTAGCAGAAACAAATCAATCCAGGGGTGCAAATGTAGTGTACCCTTTAGGGTATGTTTGTCCCTCTTTAGTTCGAGTAAATGATCACAACACTTTGG
>NW_025231856.1:4296-5124 GCF_018294505.1 Triticum aestivum | reverse complement strand
AATCAAAGCCATGCCTCGAGACAAGAAAGAATTTTGAGGCGTAAGATATGGTTGTCACACTTGTATCATTGCCATCTGCATCACGCGACCCCTACTTTAGACACGCTACACCATCTTCCACCTCTTGACAAACAAATGGTGCATATGTCGATCGGGTCTACATTAAGAGTCTTGACTTGAGTAGCCGAATTCTGTATATATATATATATATATATATATATATATATATATATATATATATATAGCTTTTAATTCATCTGATGTGTGTGTGTGTGGACTGCAATGTATATATCATCTCTAATGACCTGTACACATGCACAACAGATGAGAGCTGCCTCACGGGCGGTTACCTAGACACCCATGTGGGCTGGATAACCGGAATGATCAGCAACGTCCGCCTCCGTGACCTACCAACGTTCATCCGCACGACCGACACCAATGATGTCATGGTGACCATCAACATAAAACAGTGCGAGTTGGACGCTCCCGCCGCTGACGGCATCCTCCTCAACACCTTCGATGACCTAGAGTACACGTCGCTGGCCGCCATCCGCGAGCGTCTACCCAACACCATCACCATCGGACCACTCATCTCGTTGTCGTCCTACCTTCCATCCGTCACATCGAGTCTGTGGAAAGAGGACATTGTATGCACTTCGTGGCTGGACAAGCAGCCGGATGGCTCTGTGGTGTACGTCAACTTCGGGAGCATCACGGTCATGTCGACGGAGCAGATGGTGGAGTTTGCACGGGGGTTGGATGGCGCCGGCAGCCCGTTCCTATGGGTTGTCCGGCCAGATATGGTGCGGGATGGCAGCCTGCCTGAGG
>NW_025231856.1:2158-3628 GCF_018294505.1 Triticum aestivum | reverse complement strand
ATATATATATATATATATATATATATATATATATATATATATATATATATATATATATATATATATATGAGGGACAGACGTACAGTGTAGTTGCATCGATTGGGTTTTCGTTTTGATTGTATCCTCTGAATTACACCACTTGAATTTTATTTTTGCTTCGTCGTGCAGTGTAGTGCCATTCTTTTGTTTTTGCCGTAGAGCATCTAACAGTAGTAGTTCGTATGTTTTTTCTGCAAATTTGTAGGGAACATGCAAAGTCAGCATAGGATAGATAGAATAGGATGGGTCTTTCATTTCCGGGCTGTTATCGCAACCTAATTAACATGTAGATTAATGTAATTAATTGTAGCAGCCAAATGACTTTGTTGATGATGTGGAGGAACGGGTCGTCCCGAGTAAATGTATGCAGATAGACGCCCTCGAGCAATGTTAACCTCTCATTCCTCAATCCCCTCAACTTATGAATTCCCATTGAACATGTGCGAGATGGCTGACATACACACAACACCATCTTAATAGTTATATGTTTTTTAACTACAACAATGCAATGACATGTGTACATGACAAAGATGCAAATAGAAAGATGAAAGCATAAGTGATGCTTCCCTCTCTGAGCAAATCCCAAAAAACTACCAAAATTCTGGCCTCATTTTCGAAAAAAAAATCAATGTTACAATTTTTTTCAAAAAGATTGCTGGCATTAGTAATCTTTTTGACGAACACTAATCACTCCAACATGCACGCGTTGACATTGAATCTAATGGGTGGATCCCACCGTAAGTGATGATGTGGCACCCAAACCGCACATCGTTTGACTTAATCGTTAGGCAGGCTTAGGGACCACCCTCTCAACATCCATAACCCCCTTCTCTTTCTTGTGTATCTCATCGAACTCCTTGCGAACGCACGGCTGGCTGCCAATCCTACGGGAGACACACAGCTGCAACTCGTGACATCTGGTGCACGCAACCAGCAGCAGAGACAAGGTTGTGGCTCACTAAGGTTGCATCTGTCCTCCGGGTGTGTGTTCCTCCCCATCATCGTACAAAAACCGCCTCGTGCATGCGCCGTCATGTCGTCCACCCCTGGATGCATGCACAACTTCGATCTTGGTGTTGGTGATGACTGTGAGCTGTTGGGGAACGTAGCATAAATTCAAAATTTTCCTACGTGTCACCAAGATCTATCTATGGAGAGACCAGCAACGAGTAGAAAGAGAGTGCATCTACATACCCTTGTATATCGCTAAGCGGAAGCGTTCAAGTGAACGGGGTTGATGGAGTCGTACTCGTCGTGATTCAAATCACCGATGATCCTAGTGCCGAACGGACGGCACCTCCGCGTTCAACACACGTACAGCCCGGTGACGTCTCCCACGCCTTGATCCAGCAAGGAGAGAGGGAGAGGTTGAGGAAGACTCCATCCAACAGCAGCACAACGGCGTGGTGGTGGTGGAGGAGCGTGGCAATC
>NW_025231856.1:0-1825 GCF_018294505.1 Triticum aestivum | reverse complement strand
GAACAACATTCGGTAACCACATACAAACTTCCTTTATAACCCTAGCGTCATCGAACCTTAAGTGTGTAGACCCTACGGGTTCGGGAGACATGTAGACATGACCAAGACGTTCTCCGGTCAATAACCAACAGCGGGATCTGGATACCCATGATGGCTCCCACATGTTCCACGATGATCTCATCGGATGAACCACGATGTCAAGGACTTAATCAATCCCGTATTCAATTCCCTTTGTCTATCGGTATGTTACTTGCCCGAGATTCGATCGTCGGTATCCAATACCTTGTTCAATCTCGTTACCGGCAAGTCACTTTACTCGTTCCATAACACATCATCCCGTGATCAACTCCTTGGTCACATTGCGCATATGATGATGTCCTACCGAGTGGGCCCAGAGATACCTCTCCGTTTACACGGAGTGACAAATCCCAGTCTCGATCCGCATAAAACAATAGATACTTTCGGAGATACCTGTAGTGCACCTTTATGGTCACCCAGTTACGTTGTGACGTTTGATACACCCAAAGCACTCCTACGGTATCCAGGAGTTACACGCTCTCATGGTCGAAGGAAGAGATACTTGACATTGGCAAAGCTCTAGCAAATGAACTACATGATCTTTTGTGCTAGTCTTAGGATTGGGTCTTGTCCATCACATCATTCTCCTAATGATGTGATCCCGTTATCAACGACATCCAATGTCCATAGCCAGGAAACCATGACTATCTGTTGATCACAACGAGCTAGTCAACTAGAGGCTCACTAGGGACATATTGTGGTCTATGTATTCACACGTGTATTACGATTTCCGGATAATACAGTTATAGCATGAATAAAAGACAATTATCATGAACAAGGAAATATAATAATAATACTTTTATTATTGCCTGTAGGGCATATTTCCAACAGTCTCCCACTTGCACTAGAGTCAATAATCTAGTTCACATCGCCATGTGATTAACACTCACAAGTCACATCGCCATGTGACTAATACCCAAGAGTTTACTAGAGTCAGTAGTCTAGTTCACATCACTATGTGATTAACACTCAATGAGTTTTATGTTTGATCATGTTGCTTGTGAGAGAGGTTTTAGTCAACGGGTCTGAACCTTTCAGATCCGTGTGTGCTTTACAAATCTCTATGTCATCTCCTAGATGCAGCTACCACGCTCTATTTGGAGCTATTCCAAACAACTGTTCTACTTGGAGCTATTCTAAATTATTGCTCCATTATATGTATCCGGTCTCTCTACTCAGAGCTATCCGGATAGGTGTCAAGCTTGCATCGTCGTAACCTTTACGACGAACTCTTTTACCACCTCCATAATCGAGAAAATTCCTTAGTCCACTAGTTACTAAGGATAACTTTGATCGCTGTCCTGTGAGCCATTCTTGGATCACTCGTGTACCCTTTGACTGACTCATGGCAAGGCACACTTCAGGTGCGGTACACAGCATAGCATACTGAAGAGCCTACGTCTTAAGCATAGGGGACGACCTTCGTCCTTTCTCTCTATTCTGCCGTGGTCGAGCTTTAAGTCTTAACTTCGTACCTTACAACTCAGGCAAGAACTCCTTCTTTGACTGGTCCATCTTGAACACCTTCAAGATCATGTCAAGGTATGTGCTCATTTGAAAGTATTATTAAGCATTTTGATCTATCCTTATAGATCTTGATGCTCAATGTTCAAGTAGCTTAATCCAGGCTTTCCATTGAAAAACACTTTCAAAATAACCCTATATGCTTTCCGGAAATTCTACGTCATTTCTGATCAACAATATGTCAACAACATATACTCATCAGAAATTCTATAGTGCTCCCACT
>NW_025231855.1:0-10623 GCF_018294505.1 Triticum aestivum | reverse complement strand
CCCCCCCCCCCTCTCCTCAGGTCAATATTTGCTCTAGTGTTTTTTTTATTCCAGAAAAATTCTCCAAAACGTTTTGTCCAATTCCGAGAACTTTTTTTTCTTTACAAAAAAACACCATGATAGTTATGCTGAAAACATCGAAAGCCTGTGTTAATTTCATTCAAATCATGCAAATTAGAGTCCAAAACAAGAGTAAAAGTATTTAGAAAAGTAGATATGATGGAGACATATCAAGGAACCGCATCCACGATTATTGCGACCTCATTCCCTGAGTACCCAGTATTGATGGCCTCGCATATCAAACTGGATGGCGTTGACGAGTACGCCTCAGGCGAGCCGTCAGCGAGAGCGCCATAGTCGTCGTCCTCACTGTCTGCATCATCTTCAAGAGCCCATAAACGCCCTCCCACTTGCCGTCAGGGGAAGGAACGCCAACGCCGTCCTCTGCCCTCATGCGGGTGTTATCTCTCTCAGCAAGGTCCCTCATGCGGGTACTGATGTATTAATTTGTAAGGTCTTTGTGAATAATTAATAAAATGGTTGCATGTGTCGTCCAGATGGAGAGGCGGGGTCAGCCTCCTTTTTCAAAAATGAAAATGTACTACACAATTGTTAATGGAGAAATGTAATATATATTTGTTAATGACTTGATGCCAATCTAGTTCACAGCTTAGCTTGCTCTCAATTTCTTGGATGAGTCCACCTATTCTCAAGACAGTAAGGCCCTTCAGCTTTATCTCCAAGGAATAATGTCACGTCAGCTTACCACCTACAAGCTTTTGTGCACTCCACGGAGCTCCGCTTTGTGCTGGCATGTACTTTTAGTTTTAAATTTGCATGTAAAGCTTGATGTCCCGTAACCATTAAATACGACGTTCTCACTGTGGACGACAGAACAGCGATCATGTGGTCGATGGCGCGCCATGCCTGCATGCTTGTCAGGTCATTAGGTGTAGTGTACAAGGCATGTACTTTTTGTTATACAATATGATATACTCCTATTTCTCACCAATAGAGTTCACATCTGATCTGAGCTCGTGCCTGTGTACGCATCCTTGGGCAGTAGCCGTAGTTGTGGCCAGGGTAGTTGGTAGTTGGTAGTTGTGGCCTAGGTACGCATGTACTTTAATTAAGTTTCAAAATTAAGGTTCATGGATGTTTGTTAAGGTTCACGCTAGCTGCTCAGCTCGGTCGGTAAGGATTGACAGTAGACCAGGTGAATGATGCACTTCTGCTTTACACCAGGCCAACGCGACGACCAGCTGATTTTGTATCTACTCCTGGACCCTGTTATATTGTATCGTCTATTGTGTAGTTCAATATACACAAAGAGTAAATATATATAGTTGCCGAGCCACTTAGGATTGACATTAGATGCTGATGGTGGTTTTGGAGGTAACACATACAATGATTCGCGTTGGCTTTACTCCAAGCGAACGCGACGACCAGCTCAGTTTGTATCTACTCTTGGACCCTGGTATATTGTATCATCTATTGTGTAGTTCAGTGTACTGTACGGAAAGCCAATACAAGCCCTGATGCAGGAATAATGAGAGGCCGCTTGTCACGACCTGTATTAACCAATGTACATGACCGAGATGCTCTTCCCTTTTCATGCAAAATAGACAAATGAGACCACCAGCTCATGGATCTACCCCATGCATTGTATCTTGTATGGAGCGGTCCTATTAT
Source organism: Triticum aestivum (assembly GCF_018294505.1). Taxonomy (NCBI): domain Eukaryota; kingdom Viridiplantae; phylum Streptophyta; class Magnoliopsida; order Poales; family Poaceae; genus Triticum; species Triticum aestivum. Next base: position 8,931 of record NW_025231855.1, on the reverse strand, counting down.
ATTTTACGGCTGGCACATCTAGCCGGTGGACGGGTGAGTCACATCCCATGAGCATTATTGTCTGAAGAGTTTTTTATTACACGAAAATGTTCTTTTAATTATATGAACATACGCGGTGTTAGCCCATCCTGACCCTTTGGATTGGTTCCAGAAGACGGCGTGCAAGTTTTTCTCTGTCTGCTTCCATACGGCTGCCATGTTTACATTTTTCTGTGGAAAAGGAGGTCCAAGTAAATCTATTTGTGTTCCCCGAAAAATTCTAGATGGGTGGCCACTTAGCCATAGAATTTGTAATGCACAAATCTCACTAGTGTAATGCAGCGCCCCCGATCGGTCAGGATGCCCCCCAAACATACATAATTTTCTTGGCGCTGTTGGAGTTGCCCATACTCCCGTCCTCTATCTCTACAAAGGTTGTTTCTATAAGAAATAATAACAGCAAGTGATATTATAAGAACAACAACAAAAACATTTTGCATAGGCACAAGGGCATTTTTATGGTAGCCTAATGTTAAAGAATTAACACACAAACACAAAGTGACAGTGATCTAAAAAATCAATGGAAAAAAGAATTAATTCAGCGCCACTTGTGTACTAACTCAAAGGTCACTGTTCATTGTAGAAGAAAACGTATGCATCAGATTAAGTACCTTCCCAATTAAGTTCCTTGGAGTCCCTCTTTACAATTATAAACTTAGAAGAGGGGACCTGCAACCTATGGTTGACAAAGTCATTAAGGGAACTGCTGGGGTGGAGATGTAGGCTTCCGTCTTTTGGTAAGAGACTGATTTTAGTTCAAGCTTGCTTGGCCAGCATTCGGTCTTATCTTATGAGCTACATTAAATTCCCTATATGGGCTATTAAACTGATAAACTCCCTGTTAGCTCATTGTTTTTGGGACGATTATGATGGGCACCATAAGTACCACTTGGCTAACCAGGGTGCTCTTTCTTTGAAAAGGGAGTATGGTGATTTGGGCATCACTGACCTTTCTCACATGAACCTGTGCCTGTTAGCTTCTTGGGTTAGCAGATATCATAGGGATGAAGGGAAGATCTGCAAAAGCATCACTGATGCTAGGTACAATACCCAGTCTCCTAACATTTTCACTTGCCCTCCTTGGGTGTCTCCGCCATCTGGAAGGGTGTTCTTTGGGCTGCTACAGCTGCTAAGTTAGGGTATTCTTGGAATATTGGGAATGATAAAAGTGTGAGATTTTGGGAGGATCATTGGTTTCGTTCTGCCTCCTTAGCCACAGTAAATTGGGACTTATTGACTCTTGCCAATGAGCATGCTGTTACCCATAGATAGAGTGTGGGATGGCTCTAATCTTAAAACAAATTTCAGGAGATGCTTCACAGATGAGCTCCTCCCACTCCGGTTTGAGCTGTTGGAGATTGTTTATTTGATTACATACTCTGATGTAGAAGACTCTTTAGTCTGGGATCTTAATTCCGATGGGGTCTACACTGTTAACTTTTAGGCGGGGTCCTACCTAATAATACCCCTGTTGTGTGGTCCATCAAAATACTGGCTAGGATTCATATTTTTCCCTCGTTGGTAGTCAACAATAAAATTTTGACAAGAGATGACTTGAGCAAGAGATGACTTGGATTTTGCACAGAAGCTGAATCATGTCACGTAGATGGAATTCCGCGTCCTTCATCGCTACGCACTGCTCTTAATAGAAAAACAGTCACGTAGATGGAATTCCCACGTAGATAGCCAAATACACGGGGCCTGCCTTGTTTTCCTTTCAATCGGCAAGACTTTTAGGATCGCTATAATTATTATTTTTCCTAAGAAGATTGCTACTTTCCTAAGAAAAGGATCGCTACTTACCTTAAATTCCGCTATCCACCAGACCCAGCCTTCCGATCACGTAAATCGCGAGTACCCACGTGTGGGCGCCGATGAACTCTGCTCGTGTGACTCCAATCTCCAGGCGCTGGACGCACGCGCGCATGCACGGCCGAGCGCCTCCTGGCTGACGCCGGTTCACTCCAAATCGCGTCATGGGCTCATGACCAAGCGCTGGATTACCTATCAACCGATGTGAATCTAAGGTGCATCATATTACCTTCCTCAAGTTCAGCCATTTGTTAGGTGTACATGCTCCTTATCATACTTACAAAATATATACTGGACCATTGATGAAGCTACTTTTACTTTTTAGTAAATACTGAAAGCTGATTTTAGTGCTGAAATTTAGTATTAGAATTTTATTGCTGAAAACTAATTGGAATGACATATTTTCATAGGCTTTTTGAGGTATTTTAGCTACACATTTAATTTCAATAGATTTGAGTTTAGAGCTCCTACAAATTGTCTTTTGTTATTGCATGTATATTAGCTCACATCATTGCAAATTCAAGAGCAAGTCATTTTATCTATATTATGTAGTACTTCCTATTTTCGTCCTCGTGCGTTTTAGGATCCAATGTTCCAAAACATTATTTTATAAATTTACTCATGAATTTATGTACCGAGACAGGATCAGATAGTCTTTTTTTTCGAGATAAATAAGATAGTCATATGCAATCCACATATTATTATGTGAATTAATAAGCCCAGTGTCTTAGTTTCGCCCCGGGCCCCTAAAATATCAGGACCGGCCCTGTTGTCTATAAGTCTGGAGTCTGTTTGATAAACGTATTGTTTGATTGCAATGCAATGGAGCCGGAGCCATGCCCTATTCCTCTAAAAAAATGTATGCATCACACATATATGGAGAAAAGAAGCTCAAAACCACACCTAAGATAGTGCATTGGTCATAAGAACCACTCTAACCTGCAGGAGCAACATCGACACAAGTACACAGCATTTTTAACATGGAAAACCACTGGGCGAAGCCACCCAAAATACTGTTGACATAGTTCTAAATAATACATCTCGTAATTCGTACATGTATGGATAAATCATCTAGCTAGGTTCATAAATTGATGCCGAGATTATTTTTGTCACGTGTTCAATGATTTATATGATCTTCTCCCGACAAGAAAATACAGTAGGGTAGCCATTTGAACATACACTTAGAAATTATTTCATTGGCTGCCTTCATACAGACTTAGAAAACTTTTCCAATTACAATAGTTCATTAAGATGGAAATCTAGATATATAGGTTGAGACTTATATATGAATCACATTTTTTTTTCATCATGCCCTGGGGGTATATGGACAGGTACCAATGTACAAAATTCTGTAAGCACTCCAGAATTATTGGAACCAAGTTAGAAAGCAGAAAAGTTGACATGGCTGTAATGGTGGTCAATTTTTTTTTTAAATCCGTTCAAACTTAACATTAACCGGTACAGATCTCCACCCATCAATGGTGACTAAGGTGATTTAGTCACCACTGAGGTGTTATGTCCTATGCCGGCCAGTGGAGAGGGTGCCTCCTCTACTAAAGGTTCCTGAAAATCATCAGTAGTGGGGTTAGGAGTGGGAGGGTCGTGACGGCCTGATAGCAGCACATGGATGGCGATGTAGAGCAGGACGACGACGGCGAGCGCCACCATATGCCCGAACGTGTCCCACTCCCGGCTGCTGCCAGAGGCATACGCGAAGAGGAGGCCGAGCAGGGCCAGCAAGATGGAGGACTGCGCCACTCGGAGCAGCCCCTCGGATCCGACACCCAGTAGGCCCCCATGCTGGTCAAACAACGTCTCGTCCAGCTGTAGCAGGAAGATGACAACGATGGCTGCTAGGAAGGAGACCGAGTTACTGTAGAAGAAGAAATGGTAACGGCGCTCGTTGCTGTCGTGTAGGACCGGGCGGCCAGCTGTAACCTACCATATCCTATATAAACACAATACTACTCAGAGTCCAACTGTAACCTACCATGTACACAATATTCGACACAACTCCAACAAAAGACAACCACCGCGGCGGCCAGCGCGACCACAAAGATGGACGTCCGCATGTGCCGAGAGCTCCCGGCGGCGTACGCGCTGATGAGGCCCACCAAGCCCGAGACCGCGCACAAGTACAGGGCGTGGCACTTGATGCCCAGCTCGTACATATGCGGGTTCACCAGCAGGATGATGATGACTACCGAGGACATGAAGCTCGCCGCGTTGCAGTAGAAAAAGGCCGTGTAACGGCCCGGATAGTTGCTTGAGATGACCGGATAGCCCGCGGAGTCGCCTTTGAGCCAGAAGCCCCCGGGCGGGGTAAGTCCAGCTTGGTAGGTGATGGTGACGACCAGGATGGCGAACAGCAGCAGCAGCTTGCGCTTCTTCTTCATCACATGTGGCTTCTTGCTCCTAGTCTCGAGCGTGAAGAAGACGATGTGAATCACGACATAGGCCAGGATGCCGCCGCCAACGGCAATTAAGCGGAGGGAGGTGTTCACGTCCCGGCCGCACCCAACCGCGTAGGCGGCCGTGAGACTGAGCAGGTCGAGTAACATAGCAGCCTCCAGCGCGTGGTGCTTGTGGACGGCACTCCGCACGTGCCTGGTCAGGACCATGAAGATGACGACTATGGAGGTGACGAGGGCGACGGTGTTGCAGTAGAAGAAGGCCTTGTAGCGTCCCACATGTGTCGTTATGAGTACCGGGTCGCCGCCCTTGTGACCGTCGCCGTCGTCCAGCCTGAAGCCGCCTGGCGGGTTCATCCCTGCTTGGTACGTGACGGTCACAGCGAGAGTGGCAAGAAGCAGCACCATAGTGTGGGCCATCTCTGTCACGATGTTATCTTCTCTCCTGCTTAATTCATTGTGAAATTCCTTGCAGTTAGTATGTGATTTACTTTGGCGAATCAACGAACCTAGGATAGGGATATTAGGGATATTATATATAATTCGTAATGAGAAGTTTGATTCTTTTGCTTAATAATATTCCAACACATGGTGTGGGATCCTACCACTCATTTTGGACGTTCGTATCCGTCCAGCATGAGCTTAGTATTGTCCAGAATGAGTTGAACCCCGAGCTTAGCCCGGTCCAGCAGGATCCTAAGGGACTGCATGCATGCATTGTAGGATATATATATAGAGTAGAAAGAGATTAGTAGGTTAGTGTTGATGATGAATTAGTACGGTGGTGTACGCTACGTACCTTTGTATATTGTTGGCAACTTTCACTAGTTTATCCCAACAGTATCTCTGGATGAGGAATTGGATGAGTGTAGAGAAGAACAGGGAGGACCAGGCAGAAAACATAGACGGTGGAGTGAGTCTTCCTGCAGCTTCCAAACGCGTAGGCCACCGAGAGGCCAAGCAGAGTCGCCAGGATTTCCCCGTAGAGGACGTACCACGAGCGCCCAATATGAGCGAACTCGGCGCCCTGCCTGAACTCGCTTCGAATGGTGGTTAGGAGCATCAGCATGGCCATGAGGGACGCGATAAACGCGACGGTGTTACAGATGAAGAAGGTCATGAAGCGCCATGAGTGCAGGACCGGGCTGCCAGGCCGGTGGCCTGCTTCTCGGGAGTCGGGCCAGAAACCACCAGGGGGGTTCAAAACCGCCGTGTAGGTGACTGTTGCCGCGAAGATGCAGAACAGTATCAGGATATTGCGCCTCTTCTCGAGCCTGGGTATTGCCACCCGGAACTCGCCGCGGTCCGGCGTAGACCCGAGCAGATGTGGCGCAGCATAGCCAGTGACGTAGACGAAGACTTGGGAGGCCAGTATGGAGGCGAAGACAGTGGTGGCCGTCCCCCGGCTGGCCCCCGCGGTGTAAGCCACCAGGAGTGCAAAGAGGTCCAGCACCATCACGTACCTGAGCACCACGAGGAGGCGCAGCTTGTCCATCTTCCTCTCCAGGAGGAGGAGGAGGAGGATGACCACGACAGAAGCCATGAACGCGGTGCCATTGCTGTAGTAGAAGGCATTGTAGCGTTGGTGGTCTGTCACGACCAGGATCTGGTTGCCGGTGAGGTGGCCGTCTTCGCTGCTCAGCCAGACGCCGCCCGGAGGGTTTAGCCCAGCACCGTAGGTCACCGTCGCGGTCAGAATGGCCATGAACATGACGTACTTGCGCAGCTCAAATATGATGCTGCTGCTGTCAGGCGCCATGATTATTTTTGCTAGCTCGCTAGCTAGCTGGTGGCAGGCGCTATGATGCTGGAGAGTCTCAGGCGTAAGTGATCGCTCTCTGTCTCTCCCGTATGTGTGTGTGTGTTTGTATATAGAAAGAGAGGGAGCTAGCCGCACATGGATGGAGCAGCTTTTCGTTGCCATCATAGCGTTGCATGTGCCAAGTGGTGCCCTAGAAGAATACAAAAGAATACGACTTGGCATCGAGGGTCTCCAACTCCAATCTCCTAAATGAGAAATAAAAATAATAAGAACACGTTTACAGAGGGGGACGGCTTAGATCTGTGTGTTCTTGTTGGGTCTGGCATGATGCTGTGATCCAATCCAATACTGTGTTGCTATTTCTATATCGGCGCACAGTCGGTTCCTCCGTTGATCCGTGGTGGTCTGGTGGATGCGTTTCCGTAGGCGATTGCTTGCGGTTTATCGGTGTAGCTGTAGTGGCGACTTTGACGTCTGTAGATTTACCAAGTTCCTCTAGTGATTGCCCATTCATTTTTATCCAAGTGACAGACACCAGCGCCGAGCATCGTGTTCCATGTCCTCTGACAAACAGGTCTGCGGATTGCTCACGGTCTCAACTAAGTCGAGTTTGGGTTTGGTGACAAAGTCTGTTGATTTCATGTATAGCCGTGTAGAAGATAAGACGGCCACTTTATCGGTTGAACAATATGAATTGATCCTTCTTCTTTTACTATTTGCCATAAATTTTTCTGAATTGCACATTAGAGTCTCATAAAATAACTAGGCGAACCCCGCAATTAGATACATGGGAGTCAACTCTGAGAGATTGCATACCTACCTATTATTTCTTGTGGGATCAGTGTCTTTTAAAAAAAAGGAGCAGCCTCTCCAATTTCTATTAACAGAAATCACATTCTCTTACAACCAGCGACCAGATCACTACTACGCACAAGAAAAGACAGCGGCCCTACAGACAATGCGCCCATGTAATGATGGAAGACTACAACTATTACCTGAGCAAGTCCACCTCCCTAATATACCCACAGACCCGGCTTAACATATCAAGGAGGTTCAAATAACTCCATACAAGCAAGGAGTTCCATCGAAACAGCTAAGTGAACTACATACTAGATAACAGACCAAAGTAGCAGCAAATATAAGGGCACAGCAGAAAAGAAGCCAAAGCAGAGCAAGGAGATCTCCAAGGAGCAATTCTTCTTCCTTTTTTTTCTGCTCAGCCAGCAGGGAGCCTGTGTGTCAGCCTCCACGCCGAATGTCGCCCTGAAGATTTCCATTCCTATCAGCTCAACCTTTTTTACGACCTCCTGCGTTATTTTCTTCGGTTTGAGTTTGTCTGCAAAACAAGCCAATCATGTAACATTTTAATAAGCATATTTACAGGTATGCAAGGATCATAGACCTTGTTATTAACAAAAATAACTCCATTTCTCAGTTTCCGTATAATCCAACAGACTTCCACAATCTCAATAGTGACTAAAGTTTTTTCCATTTTTGCAAAATTAATTCAACCAAACCCCAAACAATGCATGTACATTATCAGGCACTTGTTGTAAATCAGATGCACACTGTATAACATTCCACAACACTTTTAGCATGGAGCACCTCAGAAACAAATGATCCACACTCTCTTCCTGCATACACACAACAGATTCCTTTTCCCCTTTCAACGCTCTTCTGAAGACGTTATCTCGTTTTAGAATACTGTTGCGTAAGACTAGCAAAATAAAACTTTAACTCTCCGTGGAATTTTAATCTTCCACATATAGTTATGTATATATTTCACACCATTCTCAATCAGATGTCTATAATACGATTTGACTTTATATATCCGGTTTTTACACAAAGTCCTATAAACATTGTCTCTATCTTCAATCAGAACCACATCCTGACAGTTGTCTTCAAAATCTAACATTATTTTACCCACGGCTCAGGTCATGTGTAACTGATTATTTTTGTCAAAGCATAGACTGTAAAGTCTTGGGAGATCATCTTTTAAATTTTGTTACCTACCCATCTATCCTCATAAAACATCACATTCTTACCATCACCCACCTCAAACCCACACAAGGTGAGGAAATGATTTTTATGCTTAAGAAGCTTAGACCAAAATTGTGAGTCGCCCTGTCTATGCATAATCTCAGCTAGACCACCATTTTTCCAGTATTTATTAAACAAAATATCCTGACATAGCCCCCCTGACTTAAAATGTTTCCACCACAATCTAACAAGTAAGGCCTTATTCGTCAAAGCCAAATTTTGAAAACCCAGACCCCCTATGTCTTTTAGTGTGCAGACCTCAGACCATTCTACTAAATGGTATTCCTTTTGTATCTTCCTCCTCTTGATACGAGAGCATTGCCCTATAGTAGTCCATTCTTATGTTAACCCCCACAGGTAGCCCATAAAAGGACATCATCAAATATGAAATGCCTATTAAAGAGGACTGCATTAGTGTAATCCTGCCAGCACTAGCAAGCAATCTTCCCTGCCAGTTGGTACATTTCTTTTCCATCTTCTCTTTAGCAGGTTTCCAGCTTTTATTTCTAATTCTGAGCACTCTCCAAATCATCTTAAAGCAAGAAAATGTATCATCTGCATATTGCAACATTTTAACACCCTTGTCTACAGCTTCTTCTAACACCCCTTTAACAAACCCTCTTTCCATAGGTCTATTCATTAGCATAGCCAATGCATCAGCAACCACATCAAAAATTAGTGTAGAGAGGGAATCCCCTTGTCTCAGCCCTTTATGAGATGGAAAATAGACTCCCATATTTTCACTAACTTTAACACATACTTTACCTCCTCTGATAGTATGCATAAGCCAATCTATCCATTTATCAGGGAAACCCTTGTTGCTTCGAGATGGACTCGCGTAGGTGGAGGTCGTCGGCTGGCATCGTG
>NW_025231854.1:0-10625 GCF_018294505.1 Triticum aestivum | reverse complement strand
CCCCCTCCGCCTCTCCGTCGAAGCTCAGAGCCACTGCAACCGCCTCCCCGAGCTCGCCTTCAACCTCGGACGCCGGCGACCCCCTTCTTCCCCGGCGACGACCTGCTGCTACTAAGCCACCCACGGGCCATTCTTGCGCCGCGCGGTGAGCTCCTCTACCTCCTCCCCCTCTCCGCTAGCTCGCTCGCGCTCCGTAGCGGCTCCCCCACGAGCGCCCGAACGCGCTGCCGCCTGCGCTCGTCACCGGCGTGCCTCCGGTGACCAAATGGCCACGGGCCAGCGCCCGTTGCCTTCGCCTCCTAACGCACGACCCACCTAGCCTCTCCGTTCGCTCGCTAGCATGCTGCGTCGCCCTTTCCTCTGGCGTCCGACTCCGGTCGTCCGCCGACGAGCTCGCCGCGCTCGATTCCGGTCACCCCTGCCGCCACAACCACCACCGTTGGACGCGGCGCAGCCGTAGCTTTCGAACGCGACCGAAAACTCCCTGAACGGTGCCTTGTACGTGGATTCCGGCGAGGTCCCGAGCGCCTCCGCCGTGTTTTCGGTCGCCGGCGTTGCTCCGGCGCCGGCCACCGACGTGGCACACCTGGGGCCACCCCCTGGGTCACTGCCAGTGGCCCCCACGGGCCCCAGTTGACTGGGTTGACCCAGTCAACTGCTGACTGGGCAGGCCCAGTCACTGACATGCGGGCCCCGCCGCAGAAATTAAAAAATAAAAGAAAAGGAAAATGTTTTATAAATAAAAATAATTAGTTTAGCTAAACACTCACTGACATGTGGGGCCCATCCCTCTAATTATACTGTTAGATTAGTTTAATTAAGTATTAGACTAACAGAGGCTGACATGTGGGTCCCACTGGACCCACCTGTCTGGTTTGACTGGTCAGCCGACCTGTTGACTTGCTGACGTCAGCATTGCCTCATGCTGACGTCATAATTCATTTTTCTTAATATAAATAATTCCAGAAATTCAAATAAACTTTGAAAATTCATATCTTTTAAACCGTAACTCGGATGAAAATGTTTTCTATATGAAAGTTGCTCAGAACGACGAGACGAATCCGAATACGCAGTCCGTTCGTCCACCACACCTCCCTAACCTATCGAACTAGCAACTTTCCCCCTCCGGTCCGTCTGTCCGAAAACGTGAAACATCGGGAATACCTCCCGGATGTTCCCCCCCTTCACCGGTACCACCTACTGTCGCGTTAGGGCACCCCTAGCACCGCTCATTGTCATGTCACGCATCGTCATGCTTATGTTTGCATTGTATTTACTGTTTCTTCCCCCTCTTCTCTCCGGTAGACTACGAGACCGACACTGCTGCTGCCCAGTTCGACTACGGAGTCGACGACCCCTCCTACTTGCCAGAGCAACCAGGCAAGCCCCCCCCCTTGATCACCAGATATCGCCTACTCTCCTCTATACTGCTTGCATTAGAGTAGTGTAGCATGTTACTGCTTTCGGTTAATCCTATTCTGTTGCATAGCCTGTCATTGTTGCTACAGTTGTTTCCCTTACCTGCTACCCTACTGCTTAGTATAGGATGCTAGTTTTCCATCAGTGGCCCTACATTCTTGTCCGTCTGCTGTGCTATACTATCGGGCCGTGATCACCTGGGCGGTGATCACGGGCATATACTTATATACTATATACATGACACATGTGATGACTAAAGTCGGGTCGGCTCGTAGGAGTACCCGCAAGTGGATCTTTGTGGCGGAGCGACAGGGCAGGTTGAGACCGCCTAGGTAAGAGGTGGGCCTGGCCCTGGTCGGCGTTCGCGGATACTTAACACGCTTAACGAGATCTTGGTATTTGATCTGAGTCTGGCCATTTGGTCTATACGCACTAACCATCTACGTGGGAGTAGTTATGGGTATCCCGACGTCGTGGTATCAGCCGAAGCTCTTTTGACGTCAGCGACTGAGTGGCGCGCGCCGTGTTGGACCGCTTTGACGTAACCGCCGTGATCGTGTGGGTTGCTAGGTCTGCTCGCGGCCGCGTTCGCAACGTGCAGGTGTGCATAGGGCGATGGGCCAAGACCCCTGCGCGCATAGGTTTAGACCGGCGTGCTGACCTCTCTGTTGAGCCTAGGTGGGGCTGCGACGTGTTGATCTTACGAGGCCGGGCATGACCCAGAAAAGTGTGTCCGGCCAATTGGGATCGAGCGTGTTGGGTTATGTGGTGCACCCCTGCAGGGAAGTTTATCTATTCGAATAGCCGTGTCCCTCGGTAAAAGGACGACCCGGAGTTGTGCCTTGACCTTATGACAACTAGAACTGGATACTGAATAAAATACACCCTTCCAAGTGCCAGATACAACCCGGTGATCGCTCTCTAACAGGGTGACGAGGAGGGGACCGCCGGGTAGGATTATGCTATGCGATGCTACTTGGAGGACTTCAATCTACTCTCTTCTACATGCTGCAAGATGGAGATGTCCAGAAGCTTAGTCTTCGACAGGACTAGCTATCCCCCTCTTATTCCAGCATTCTGCAGTTCAGTCCACTGATATGCCTCTTTACTCATATACCCATGCATATGTAGTGTAGCTCCTTGCTTGCGAGTACTTTGGATGAGTACTCACGGTTGCGTCTCTCCCTCTTTTTCCCCCTTTCCTTTCTATCTGGTTGTCGCAACCAGATGTTGGAGTCCAGGAGCCAGACGCCACCATCGACGACGACTCCCACGGCACTGGAGGTGCCTACTACTACGTGCAGGCCGCTGACGACGACCAGGAGTAGTTAGGAGGTCCCAGGTAGGAGGCCTTGCCTTTTCGATCGTTGCTACTTTTGTGCTAGCCTTCTTAAGGCAAAACTTGTTTAACTTATGTCTGTACTCAGATATTGTTGCTTCCGCTGACTCGTCTATTATCGAGCACTTGTATTCGAGCCCTCGAGGCCCCTGGCTTGTATTATGATGCTTGTATGACTTATTTATGTTTTAGAGTTGTGTTGTGATATCTTCCCGTGAGTCCCTGATCTTGGTCGTACACATTTGCGTGCATGATTAGTGTACGGTCAAATCGGGGGCGTCACACCGCCATTTGAAAATCCAACAATAACTTATAAATGTAGGAGTCACATAATTTTTAGTAGTTTTTTAATAACCTTTTAATTTATTACTATACATTTTCTCCTCCATTGAAACTCAGAACTCATTTAAATAGGACATTCAACAAATTATAAAAACCTTTCCATCATTCCATTCTTCGAGAGTAGTCTCGACCGCCGTATGGAAGTCGAACAGCTTATCCACATAAATTATTCATGTTTACAACCTTTACTAAAACTTTTGATCCGTTACCGTATATTTGTTTCGCTTAAAAGAAACTTACTTAAATAGCATCATTTAGAAATTCCATCAGCATTTCTTCCTTTCAACCTTTGGAAGTTGTATGTTCGACCATATTGATCTCGGATAACAATTTATAACTAGTAATCATATCATTTCATCACCAATTTTATTCCCTTTTGATCCATGACTGTAGATTTTCATTTCATTGAAAACTGAAAACTTATTAATGAAGCGTCATTGACATATTCCGAAATCATTTCCACCATTTCATGATTCGAGGGTAGTCCGTGTATCTATATGCACCTCAGATAGCAACTTACCTATAGAAATTAGACAATTTGGTACAATTTTTAACCGTTTTGATCCATCATGTTAGATTTTCTATTTTGGCGAAACTGAATACTTGTTTAAATAGCATTACCGACAAGTGATAGAAGCCTTGATTCGTTTCTTGTTTCGAAATTGCGTATGCCGCCATTTGAAAATCCAACAATAACTTATAAATGTAGGAGTCACATAATTTTTAGTAGTTTTCCATAACCTTTTAATTTATTACTATGCATTTTCTCCTCCATTGAAACTCAGAACTCATTTAAATAGGACATTCAACAAATTATAAAAACCTTTCCATCATTCCATTCTTCGAGAGTAGTCTCGACCGCCGTATGGAAGTCGAACAACTTATCCACATAAATTATTCATGTTTAGCACCTTTACTTAAACTTTTGATCCGTTACCGTATATTTGTTTCGCTTAAAAGAAACTTACTTAAATAGCATCATTTAGAAATTCCATCAGCATTTCTTCCTTTCAACCTTTGGAAGTTGTATGTTCGACCATATTGATCTCGTATAACAATTTATAACTAGTAATCATATCATTTCATCACCAATTTTATTCCCTTTTGATCCATGACTGTAGATTTTCATTTCATTGAAAATTGAAAACTTATTAATGAAGCGTCATTGACATATTCCGAAATCATTTCCACCATTTCATGATTCGAGGGTAGTCCGTGTATCTATATGCACCTCAGATAGCAACTTACCTATATAAATTAGACAATTTGGTACAATTTTTAACCGTTTTGATCCATCATGTTAGATTTTCTATTTTGGCGAAACTGAATACTTGTCTAAATAGCATTGCCGACAAGTGATAGAAGCCTTGATTCGTTTCTTGTTTCGAAATTGCGTATGCCGCCATTTGAAAATCCAATAATAACTTATAAATGTAGGAGTCACATAATTTTTAGTACTTTTTCATAACCTTTTAATTTATTACTATACATTTTCTCCTCCATTGAAACTCAGAACTCAATTAAATAGGACATTCAACAAATTATAAGAACCTTTCCATCATTCCATTCTTCGAGAGTAGTCTCGACCGCCGTATGGAAGTCGAACAGCTTATCCACATAAATTATTCATGTTTAGCACCTTTACTTAAACTTTTGATCCGTTACCGTATATTTGTTTCGCTTAAAAGAAACTTACTTAAATAGCATCATTTAGAAATTCCATCAGCATTGCTTCCTCTCAACCTTTGGAAGTTGTATGTTCGACCATATTGATCTCGTATAACAATTTATAACTAGTAATCATATTATTTCATCACCAATTTTATTCCCTTTTAATACATCACTGTAGATTTTCATTTTATTGAAAACTGAAAACTTATTAATGAAGCGTCATTGACATATTCCGAAATCATTTCCACCATTTCATGATTCGAGGGTAGTCCGTGTATCTATATGCACCTCAGATATCAACTTACCTATAGAAATTAGACAATTTGGTACAATTTTTAACCGTTTTGATACATCATGGTAGATTTTCTATTTTGGCGAAACTGAATACTTGTTTAAATAGCATTACCGACAAGTGATAGAAGCCTTGCTTCGTTTCTTGTTTCGAAATTGCGTATGCCGCCATTTGAAAATCCTACGATAACTTATATATGTAGGAGTCACATAATTTTTAGGATTTTTGATAACCTTTTGATTTATTACTTTACATTTTCTCCTCCATTGAAACTCAGAACTCATTTAGATTGTACATTCGACACATTATAACAACCTTTCCATCATTTCATTCTTCGATTGTAGTCTCGAGCGCCGTATGGAAGCCGAACAGCTTATCCACATAAATTAATCATGTTTAGCACCTTTACTTAAACTTTTGATCCGTTACCGTATATTTTTTCGCTCAAAAAAACTTACTTAATTACCATCACTTAGAAATTCCATCAGCATTTCTTCCTTTCAACCTTTGGAAGTTGTATGTTCTATCATATTGATCTCGTATAACAATTTATAACTAGTAATCATCTTATTTGATCACCAATTTTGTTCCCATTTTGATCCATCACTATAGATTTTCATTTCGTTGAAAACTGAAAACTTATTAATGAAGCGTCATCGACATATTCTGAAATCATTTCCACCATTTCATGTGCTTCGAGGGTAGTCCGTGCATCTATATGCACCTCAGATAGCAACTTACCTATAGAAATTAGACAATTTGGTACAATTTTTAACCGTTTTGATGCATCATGTTAGATTTTCTATTTTGGCGAAACTGAATACTTGTTTAAATAGCATTACCGACAAGTGATAGAAGCCTTGATTCGTTTCTTGTTTCGAAATTGCGTATGCCGCCATTTGAAAATCCAACAATAACTTATAAATGTAGGAGGCACATAATTTTTAGTAGTTTTTCATAACCTTTTAATTTATTACTATACATTTTGTCCTCCATTGAAACTCAGAACTCATTTAAATAGGACATTCAACAAATTATAAAAACCTTTCCATCATTCCATTCTTCGAGAGTAGTCTCAACCGCCGTATGGAAGTCGAACAGCTTATCCACATAAATTATTCATGTTTAGCACCTTTACTTAAACTTTTGATCTGTTACCGTATATTTGTTTCGCTTAAAAGAAACTTACTTAAATAGCATCATTTAGAAATTCCATCAGCATTGCTTCCTCTCAACCTTTGGAAGTTGTATGTTCGACCATATTGATCTCGTATAACAATTTATAACTAGTAATCATATTATTTCATCACCAATTTTATTCCCTTTTAATACATCACTGTAGATTTTCATTTTATTGAAAACTGAAAACTTATTAATGAAGCGTCATTGACATATTCCGAAATCATTTCCACCATTTCATGATTCGAGGGTAGTCCGTGTATCTATATGCACCTCAGATATCAACTTACCTATAGAAATTAGACAATTTGGTACAATTTTTAACCGTTTTGATACATCATGGTAGATTTTCTATTTTGGCGAAACTGAATACTTGTTTAAATAGCATTACCGACAAGTGATAGAAGCCTTGCTTCGTTTCTTGTTTCGAAATTGCGTATGCCGCCATTTGAAAATCCTACGATAACTTATATATGTAGGAGTCACATAATTTTTAGGATTTTTGATAACCTTTTGATTTATTACTTTACATTTTCTCCTCCATTGAAACTCAGAACTCATTTAGATTGGACATTCGACACATTATAACAACCTTTCCATCATTTCATTCTTCGATTGTAGTCTCGAGCGCCGTATGGAAGCCGAACAGCTTATCCACATAAATTAATCATGTTTAGCACCTTTACTTAAACTTTTGATCCGTTACCGTATATTTTTTCGCTCAAAAAAACTTACTTAATTAGCATCACTTAGAAATTCCATCAGCATTTCTTCCTTTCAACCTTTGGAAGTTGTATGTTCTATCATATTGATCTCGTATAACAATTTATAACTAGTAATCATCTTATTTGATCACCAATTTTGTTCCCATTTTGATCCATCACTATAGATTTTCATTTCGTTGAAAACTGAAAACTTATTAATGAAGCGTCATCGACATATTCTGAAATCATTTCCACCATTTCATGTGCTTCGAGGGTAGTCCGTGCATCTATATGCACCTCAGATAGCAACTTACCTATAGAAATTAGACAATTTGGTACAATTTTTAACCGTTTTGATGCATCATGTTAGATTTTCTATTTTGGCGAAACTGAATACTTGTTTAAATAGCATTACCGACAAGTGATAGAAGCCTTGATTCGCTTCTTGTTTCGAAATTGCGTATGCCGCCATTTGAAAATCCAACAATAACTTATAAATGTAGGAGTCACATAATTTTTAGTAGTTTTTCATAACCTTTTAATTTATTACTATACATTTTGTCCTCCATTGAAACTCAGAACTCATTTAAATAGGACATTCAACAAATTATAAAAACCTTTCCATCATTCCATTCTTCGAGAGTAGTCTCGACCGCCGTATGGAAGTCGAACAGCATTTCCACATAAATTATTCATGTTTAGCACCTTTACTTAAAATTTTTATCCGTTACCGTATATTTTTTCGCTTAAAAGAAACTTACTTAAAAGCATCATTTAGAAATTTATCAGCATTTCTTCCTTTCAACCTTTGGAAGTTGTATGTTCGACCATATTGATCTCGTATAACAACTTATAACTAGTAATCATATTATTTCATCAAGAATTTTATTCCCTTTTGATCCATCACTATAGATTTTTCATTACGTTGAAAACTTAAAACTTATTAATGAAGCGTCATTGACATATTCCGAAATCATTTCCACCATTTCATGATTCGAGGGTAGTCCGTGTATCTATATGCACCTCAGATGGCAACTTACCTATAGAAATTAGACAATTTGGTACAATTTTTAACCGTTTTGATCCATCATGGTAGATTTTCTATTTTGGCGAAACTGAATACTTGTTTAAATAGCATTACCGACAAGTGATAGAAGCCTTGATTCGTTTCTTGTTTCGAAATTGCGTATGCCGCCATTTGAAAATCCAACAATAACTTATAAATGTAGGAGTCACATAATTTTTAGTAGTTTTTCATAACCTTTTAATTTATTACTATACATTTTCTCCTCCATTGAAACTCAGAACTCATTTAAATAGGACATTCAACAAATTATAAAAACCTTTCCATCATTCCATTCTTCAAGAGTAGTCTCGACCGCCGTATGGAAGTCGAACAGCTTATCCACATAAATTATTCATGTTTAGCACCTTTACTTAAACTTTTTATCCGTTACCGTATATTTTTTCGCTTAAAAGAAACTTACTTAAATAGCATCATCTAGAAATTCCATCAGCATTTCTTCCTTTCAACCTTTGAAAGTTGTATGTTCTATCATATTGATCTCGTATAACAATTTATAACTAGTAATCATATTATTTCATCACCAATTTTATTCCCTTTTGATCCATCACTATAGATTTTCATTTCATTGAAAAATGAAAACTTATTAATGAAGTGTCAGTGACATATTCCGAAAACATTTCCACCATTTCATGCTTCGAGGGTAGTCCGTGCATCTATATGCACCTCAGATAGCAACTTACCTCTAGAAATTAGACAATTTGGTACAATTTTTATTCGTTTTGATCCATCATGGCAGATTTTCTATTTTGGCGAAACTGAATACTTGTTTAAATAGCATTGCCGACAAGTGATAGAAGCCTTGATTCGTTTCTTGTTTCGAAATTGCGTATGCCGCCATTTGAAAATCCAATAATAACTTATAAATGTAGGAGTCACATAATTTTTAGTACTTTTTCATAACCTTTTAATTTATTACTATACATTTTCTCCTCCATTGAAACTCAGAACTCAATTAAATAGGACATTCAACAAATTATAAGAACCTTTCCATCATTCCATTCTTCGAGAGTAGTCACGACCGCCGTATGGAAGTCGAACAGCTTGTCCACATAAATTATTCATGTTTAGCACCTTTACTTAAACTTTTGATCCGTTACCGTATATTTGTTTCGCTTAAAAGAAACTTACTTAAATAGCATCATTTAGAAATTCCATCAGCATTTCTTCCTTTCAACCTTTGGAAGTTGTATATTCGACCATATTGATCTCGTATAACAATTTATAACTAGTAATCATATTATTTCATCACCAATTTTATTCCCTTTTGATCCATCACTGTAGATTTTCATTTCATTGAAAACTGAAAACTTATTAATGAAGCGTCATTGACATATTCCGAAATCATTTCCACCATTTCATGATTCGAGGGTAGTCCGTGTATCTATATGCACCTCAGATAGCAACTTACCTATAGAAATTAGACAATTTGGTACAATTTTTAACCGTTTTGATCCATCATGTTAGATTTTCTATTTTGGCGAAACTGAATACTTGTTTAAATAGCATTACCGACAAGTCATAGAAGCCTTGATTCGTTTCTTGTTTTGAAATTGCGTATGCCGCCATTTGAAAATCCAACAATAACTTATAAATGTAGAAGTCACATAATTTTTAGTAGTTTTTCATAACCTTTTAATTTATTACTATACATTTTCTCCTCCATTGAAACTCAGAACTCATTTAAATAGGACATTCAACAAATTATAAAAACCTTTCCATCATTCCATTCTTCGAGAGTAGTCTCGACCGCCGTATGGAAGTCGAACAGCTTATCCACATAAATTATTAATGTTTAGCACCTTTACTTAAACTTTTTATCCGTTACCGAATATTTTTTCGCTTAAAAGAAACTTACTTAAATAGCATCATTTAGAAATTCCATCAGCATTTCTTCCTTTCAACCTTTGAAAGTTGTATGTTCTATCATATTGATCTCGTATAACAATTTATAACTAGTAATCATATTATTTCATCACCAATTTTATTCCCTTTTGATCCATCACTATAGATTTTCATTTCATTGAAAAATGAAAACTTATTAATGAAGTGTCAGTGACATATTCCGAAATCATTTCCACTATTTCATGCTTCGAGGGTAGTCCGTGCATCTATATGCACCTCAGATAGCAACTTACCTCTAGAAATTAGACAATTTGGTACAATTTTTATTCGTTTTGATCCATCATGGCAGATTTTCTATTTTGGCGAAACTGAATACTTGTTTAAATAGCATTGCCGACAAGTGATAGAAGCCTTGATTCGTTTCTTGTTTCGAAATTGCGTATGCCGCCATTTGAAAATCCAATTATAACTTATAAATGTAGGAGTCACATAATTTTTAGTACTTTTTCATAACCTTTTAATTTATTACTATACATTTTCTCCTCCATTGAAACTCAGAACTCATTTAAATAGGACATTCAACAAATTATAAAAACCTTTCCATCATTCCATTCTTCGACAGTAGTCTCGACCGCCGTATGGAAGTCGAACAGCTTATCCACATAAAGTATTCACGTTTAGCACCTTTACTTAAACTTTTGATCCGTTACCGTATATTTTTCGCTTAAAAAAACTTACTTAATTAGCATC
>NW_025231853.1:8765-10625 GCF_018294505.1 Triticum aestivum | reverse complement strand
AGGGGAGGACTTACTCGGGAAAGTAAGGCACGAGGAAGTTATCCTTATCTTGGTTTGCCAGAATGACGCCTTCGAGGTAAGAACTCGCGACTTGCCGGTCCCCAGCGCTGCCCAAGATCTTGGCACGCATGTAGAAGGGGTCGACTATCACGATGTCCGGGGTCTTGTCGCGAATGATCCGCATCTCCATACTCAGCGAAAATAGCCGAACGAAGGTGTAGTGCAGCGGATGAAGGTTAAACATAGCAAAGATGTCATCAAACCGCAGGACGATCGTACCCCCGATGTCGCCATCCACAAAGCCCTTGCCCTCTGGCACCTTGGCCACGAAAACCGGGTATGCCACATCCTTCTCTCTGAGACGCCGCTTCTCCAAAGAAAGAACACTGTCGTGCAGACTCCGCATAGCACCGGTTGCAGCATTGAGCATATTTGGTGGTAGCATCGACCTACCCGCCACATGCACCCTCCTCGAGATATCCTGCGGTGAAGGTGGCCCGTCCTGAGCACGGATCATACTCGGTGCCGGCTGGCTCGCACCCTTCTTAGCCTTTCTTTTGCGTGCCTTCTTCTTCTCCTGTAATGGGACCGAGTTCTGCTCACAGACCGCCTTCTTGAGTGTGTTGGGGCTGATAATATTTCGCACCTCGCCTATCTGAGGCTCGGTGAAGTCGGCAGTTGGAGGCGTCTCCTGAGAGCTGAACGCCAGACGGCGCCTGTTGCAACTTGGCTTCTCCGCGGTACGAGCTAGATCGCACACGTCTTTTGTTGGGTTTGGTTCTTGAGAAGGAGGCCCCATGAAGTCGCCATCGTACCCATGCTCGGCAAAGTACTGATCGACGTTGCCAAATGTATCATCATCGTCGTCGTCGTCGTTCTGATCCTGTGCCATATGCATGTTTGGATCCAGTGGCATAGGGATGTCCGGCACCGTTACGGCGGTCTTGCCATGGGGCCGACTTGGCGCCAGCACGACTGGCGGTGTTGTCTTCGGGGTGGTGTCCCCCGCCCCCAAACGAATCTGGCTCTTCGGCCAAAGCAGGGGCCAGCTCAGGCAGGCGCTGAGGGTCATCACGTCATCATCGTCGGCCCTGACGGGTCGAATCGGAGGTAACAAGTCGTCGCAGCCTGGCAGCACCCGAACCAGTTGAACCCTAAACAAGTTGGGTGGCATCTGGGTACCGTGGAACAAGGGGTTGCCCGGTTGAACGATTTTGCCCTTGGCGACATCGACCAACTCGTTGTTCACGAAGTGGAGGAGAGTGCACGGAACGTCGGCGGCGCCCTGCGAAAACATGTAGGGCGTCAGGGATGCCCAGTCAAAGGCAAGGAGATGAAGTCCTCGACCGAGAGAGGCTTAATTAGTTACCATGATGATGGCGTCGAGCTCGGCTAATGTCGAGGCACCGCCAACGGCGGGCGTGCAGTTGACGGAGCGGCCGCTTGCTGAAGAGGTGTCGGCCGGCGTACACCCGGGTGCATTAAGCTCCCGTGCCGGCGTCGGAGACACCAATGCCGCCTCCGCCGGAGGCACCAATGGCCCCGCCATCGCATTATGCGAGTTGCTGGCCGTGAAGCTAGGAATCGGGGGCGGCCCCTGTTGGCCGCCCGCAATCCACGCACTCAACCCCGAGATCAAGGTAGGCACAAGGGCGGTGATCGTCGCTCCGAGTCGTTGTTCCACTTGCTCTTGGACAATCTCCGGAATCCGCGCCACCTGTGCCTTGAGTTCTTGAACCTCTCGCGCCTGGCTTTCCGAGCTGGTCTTTTTCTCCTTCCGCACACCAGCGGTATAGTATGACCCCCATTTTGTCGACAAGCCTTTGCCGGCCACACGACCAGCTGACGTCAGCTTACTGA
>NW_025231853.1:3723-4542 GCF_018294505.1 Triticum aestivum | reverse complement strand
GCGTCGAGGCGGCGGGGCAGCGTCGAGGTGGCGGGGACGGTGGCATCGAGGGAGGCGGGGCGAGGGAGAGGGAAGGCGAGGAGAGGGCGAGGGAGGGAGAGGGCGAGGGCGAGGGCGAGGGCGAGGGCAGCGGCGGCGGCGGCGGTGGATCGAGAGGGAGAGAACTGGCGAGGGGGAGAGGGAAGGGGGGATCGGGCGAAGGGGGGATCGGGCGAAGGGGGATCGGGCCACAATACTAATGGCGCACCTCACCGTGGTGCGCCATTAGCATGTCCATACTAATGGCGCACCTCACCGTGGTGCGCCATTAGTACTTTTTTTTATTTCAACTCGAGCCAAAAGGTTATGTACCACCAGAACCTATCCACGTCAAGCCCACTCTACTAGCTCGACTGGTCAGCAGCCAGTTCTCACACCAGGAGGTCCTGGGTTCGACTCCTAGGCTCCACAAAATTTTTTTTATCATTTAAAAAGCTGTTTGATACTTATTTATGTTTAAATATGTTCAAACTTGTTTAAATAATAACAGTAATATTTTTTGATAAGACAGTAGCATTTAAAAAGCTATTTGATACTTATTTCTTTTATAAGACGGTGCGCGCGGTGCGGGGGGTCGGCGGCGGCGGTTGAGTAGGGGAATCGAGGGTGCGGTGGGTCGGCGGCGGCGGCCGGTGGACTTGGGGGGTGCTCGGCGCCGAGGGGGACCGGATCTGGCGAGGTGGGATAGCGGTCGAGATGGAGGGGGATCGAGGTGGGCTCCACAAATTTTTTTTAGCATTTAAAAAGCTGTTTGATACTTATTTGTGTTTAAATATGTTC
>NW_025231853.1:0-1912 GCF_018294505.1 Triticum aestivum | reverse complement strand
TATCTCCGTCCGTCCTCTGTTGGCCTTGGTCATTGTACGTCTTTTTAATAAAGGTTTTGTGCTCTACCAACCAAGGATCGACCACGTCTATGTGTTGTAGCGCGACTAGGTTTGCTCTTTCAAAGTCGGCGAGTCGACCCTCGAAGTCGACATGCATTTCGCGGCGACCCTCACGGTGACCCCATCCAGCGAGCCTGCCGAGGTGCCTGTTGACGGGCAGACCAACGGGGTTCTCGATGCCTAGATAATTCGTGCAGTAGGAGATGCACTCTTCGGTCAGAAAGCCCCTGGCTATGCTTCCTTCTGGACGTGACATGTTGCGAACGTATCCTTTGATGACACCATTCATCCTTTCGAACGGCATCATGTTGTGCAGGAACGTCGGCCCGAGTTGGATGATATCCTCCACTATATGGACCAGCAGATGCACCATAACATCGAAGAATGCGGGCGGGAAGTACATCTCAAGCTCGCATAGTATCACCACGATCTCTTCCTGTAGCCTTCTGTGTTGCCTCACGCCAATCGACTTCCGAGAGATGACGTCGAAGAAGTTGCATAGGCCAAATAGCGTTTCACGGACGTGCGCATCCATGATCCCACGGATTGCAACTGGAAGTATCTGCGTCATCAGCACGTGACAGTCGTGAGACTTCATCCCGCTGAACTTCTGCTTCGCTGGGTCTAGGTATCTGCTTATCTTCCCTGCGTAACCGTAAGGAAGTTTTACTCCTAGGAGGCAGGTGAAAAACTGCTCGATCTCCTCCTGACTTAGAGTGAAGCACGCGGGAGGGTAGTCATTTCCGGTCTTCTTGGCCTTTTTGCCTTTGCGACGACTTTCTGTGTCCTGCTTCGCCTCATCATCATCATCATCATCATCATCATCATCATCATCATCATCATCATATATAGCGTGAAGCTCCTGCCTGATGCCCATTGATTTCAAGTTTGCCCTTGCTTTCGGCCCATCTTTGGTTCTCTCTGGCATGTTGAGCAGGGTACCAAGCAGACTCTCGCACACGTTCTTCGTGATATGCATGACATCAAGGCTGTGAGGCACACGGTGGATCTTCTAGTACGGCAAGTCCCAGAAAACAGACCTCGTTTTCCATACCTTCAGCAGCGGCTCTGGCGCCTTTCGCTTCTTTCCTGGCTCTGGCGCCTTTTGCTTCTTTCCCGGCAGTGGGCAGTCTTTCCAATTTTTCAACAGCTTGTCTATTTCCTCGCCGCTCCTCGTACACGGGCGTTTTCGGGGTTCGGTTTCACCATCGAACAGATCCTTGCATTTCCTCCACGGGTCATCGTCGCGAAGCCACCTTCGATGTCCCATGAACACGGTTTTCGAAGACCCGGGATCTCTATCTAGCTGGCGATACGCTGTGTCATCCATGCACCTTACGCATCCAGAAAATCCGTGGACTACCTGCCCCGCAAGATATCCGTAACCGAGATAGTCGTGCACCGTCGTGAGCAGTGCGGCTCTCATAGGGAAATATTCTTTCTCTGCGGCATCCCACGTATTGGCTGGCGTTTTCCACAGCGTGTCAAGCTCCTCTTTCAGCAGCCCCAGATACAGATTGATGTCGTTCCCTGGTTGTTTCGGCCCTTCAATTAGCATACTCATGTGAATGTACTTCCTCTTCATGCACAACCAGGGGGGAAGGTTGTACATCCACACAAACACAGGCCAGGTGCTATGTGTGCTTCTCTGGCTGCCAAACGGATTGACTCCATCGGTGCTCGCACCCAGCACGATGTTCCTTGGATCGTTCCCAAATTCTGGGTATTCGAAGTTCAATGCTTGCCACTGGCTCGCATCCTTAGGGTGACTCAGCATCTTGTCTTTTTTATCTATCTCCGGATCATTTGCGTCATCTTCTCGCTTCTTCTCCTCCCTATCCGCGTGCCAACG
>NW_025231852.1:9923-10625 GCF_018294505.1 Triticum aestivum | reverse complement strand
GAGTTTCAGTATGAAATCCTGATACTTTGGAAGAGATTGTCCGTTTTGTACACGAAGTGCATCCAGTTTTTGCCGTAACCCTCTCAACTTTCTTGCACATGCTATGTGGATGAAATGATGATACCATGCCAACTTTCAACCTTTTCAGAGTTCATTTGAAATGCTTTTCAATTTTAGGGTCTTATAGCTGAAAATAATTAGTAAATGCATGAAAAATAACAAATGAAGTCAGAAAGGATTGAAAAATGATGATGTGGCTTTGAATGGTGCATTTTGAACACACAAAAAGTAAGGAGTTCAAATAAGTTCTAAAAAATGAAATCCCTTTGTAACAGACGAGTTTCCGTATGAAATCCTGATACTTTGAAAGAGATTGTCCGTTTTGTACACGAAGTGCATCCAGTTTTTGCCGTAACCCTCTCAACTTTCTTGCACATGCTATGTGGATGAAATGATGATACCATGCCAACTTTCAACCTTTTCAGAGTTCATTTGAAATGCTTTTCAATTTTAGGGTCTTATAGCTCAAAATAATTAGTAAATGCATGAAAAATAACAAATGAAGTCAGAAAGGATTGAAAAATGATGATGTGGCTTTGAATGGTGCATTTTGAACACACAAAAAGTAAGGAGTTCAAATAAGTTAAAAAAATGAAATCCCTTTGTAACACACGAGTTTCCGTAGGAAATCCTGATACTTTG
>NW_025231852.1:8886-9913 GCF_018294505.1 Triticum aestivum | reverse complement strand
TATGAAATCCTGATACTTTGAAAGAGATTGTCCGTTTTGTACACGAAGTGCATCTAGTTTTTGCCGTAACCCTCTCAACTTTCTTGCACATGCTATGTGGATGAAATGATGATACCATGCCAACTTTCAACCTTTTCAGAGTTCATTTGAAATGCTTTTCAATTTTAGGGTCTTATAGCTCAAAATAATTAGTAAATGCATGAAAAATAACAAATGAAGTCAGAAAGGATTGAAAAATGATGATGTGGCTTTGAATGGTGCATTTTGAACACACAAAAAGTAAGGAGTTCAAATAAGTTTAAAAAAAATGAAATCCCTTTGTAACACACGAGTTTCCGTAGGAAATCCTGATACTTTGAAAGAGATTGTCCGTTTTGTACACGAAGTGCATCCAGTTTTTGCCGTAACCCTCTCAACTTTCTTGCACATGCTATGTGGATGAAATGATGATACCATGCCAACTTTCAACCTTTTCAGAGTTCATTTGAAATGCTTTTCAATTTTAGGGTCTTATAGATCAAAATAATTAGTAAATGCTTGAAAAATAACAAATGAAGTCAGAAAGGATTGAAAAATGATGATGTGGCTTTGAATGGTGCATTTTGAACACACAAAAAGTCATGAGTTCAAATAAGTTTTAAAAAATGAAATCCCTTTGTAACAGACGAGTTTCCGTATGAAATCCTGATACTTTGAAAGAGATTGTCCGTTTTGTACACGAAGTGCATCCAGTTTTTGCCATAACCCTCTCAACTTTCTTGCACATGCAATGTGGATGAAATGATGATACCATGCCAAATTTCAACCTTTTCAGAGTTCATTTGAAATGCTTTTCAATTTTACGGTCTTATAGCTCAAAATAATTAGTAAATGCATGAAAAATAACAAATGAAGTCACAAAGGATTGAAAAATGATGATGTGGCTTTTAATGGTGCATTTTGAACACACAAAAAGTCAGGAGTTCAAATAAGTTCTAAAAAAAGAAATCCCTTTGTAACAGACGAGTTTCCGTATGAAATCCTGATA
>NW_025231852.1:4182-4754 GCF_018294505.1 Triticum aestivum | reverse complement strand
CATTTTGAACACACAAAAAGTCAGGAGTTCAAATAAGTTTAAAAAAAATGAAATCCCTTTGTAACAGACGAGTTTCCGTATGAAATCCTGATACTTTGAAAGAGATTGTCCGTTTTGTACACGAAGTGCATCCAGTTTTTGCCGTAACCCTCTCAACTTTCTTGCACATGCTATGTGGATGAAATGATGATACCATGCCAACTTTCAACCTTTTCAGAGTTCATTTGAAATGCTTTTCAATTTTAGGGTCTTATAGCTGAAAATAATTAGTAAATGCATAAAAATAACAAATGAAGTCAGAAAGGATTGAAAAATGATGATGTGGCTTTGAATGGTGCATTTTGAACACACAAAAAGTCAGGAGTTCAAATAAGTTTAAAAAAATGAAATCCCTTTGTACCAGACGAGTTTCCGGATGAAATCCTGATACTTTGAAAGAGATTGTCCGTTTTGTACACGAAGTGCGTCCAGTTTTTGCCGTAACCCTCTCAACTTTCTTGCACATGCTATGTGGATGAAATGATGATACCATGCCAACTTTCAACCTTTTCAGAGTTCATTTGAAATGCTTT
>NW_025231852.1:0-1117 GCF_018294505.1 Triticum aestivum | reverse complement strand
AAATGAAGTCAGAAAGGATTGAAAAATGATGATGTGGCTTTGAATGGTGCATTTTGAACACACAAAAAGTCAGGAGTTCAAATAAGTTTAAAAAAAATGAAATCCCTTTGTAACAGACGAGTTTCCGTATGAAATCCTTATACTTTGAAAGAGATTGTCCGTTTAGTACACGAAGTGCATCCAGTTTTTGCCGTAACCCTCTCAACTTTCTTGAACATGCTATGTGGATGAAATGATGATACCATGCCAACTTTCAACCTTTTCAGAGTTCATTTGAAATGCTTTTCAATTTTATGGTCTTATAGCTCAAAATAATTAGTAAATGCATGAAAAATAACAAATGAAGTCAGAAAGGATTGAAAAATGATGATGTGGCTTTGAATGGTGCATTTTGAACACACAAAAAGTCAGGAGTTCAAATAAGTTTAAAAAAATGAAATCCCTTTCTAACAGACGAGTTTCCGTATGAAATCCTGATACTTTGAAAGAGATTGTCCGTTTTGTACACGAAGTGCATCCAGTTTTTGCCGTAACCCTCTAAACTTTCTTGAACATGCTATGTGGATGAAATGATGATACCATGCCAACTTTCAACCTTTTCAGAGTTCATTTAAAATGCTTTTCAATTTTAGGGTCTTATAGCACAAGATAACTAGTAAATGCATGAAAAATAACAAAGTCAGAAAGGATTGAAAAATGATGATGTGGCTTTGAATGGTGCATTTTGAACACACAAAAAGTCAGGAGTTCAAATAAGTTTAAAAAAATGAAATGCCTTTGTACCAGACGAGTTTCCGGATGAAATCCTGATACTTTGAAAGAGATTGTCCGTTTTGTACACGAAGTGCATCCAGTTTTTGCCGTAACCCTCTCAACTTTCTTGCACATGCTATGTGGATGAAATGATGATACCATGCCAACTTTCAACCTTTTCAGAGTTCATTTGAAATGCTTTTCAATTTTAGGGTCTTATAGATCAAAATAATTAGTATATGCTTGAAAAATAACAAATGAAGTCAGAAAGGATTGAAAAATGATGATGTGGCTTTGAATGGTGCATTTTGAACACACAAAAAGTCAGGAGTTCAAATAAGTTTAAAAAAAATGAAATCCCTTT
>NW_025231851.1:0-10628 GCF_018294505.1 Triticum aestivum | reverse complement strand
CACGACTCTCTTCAGGAGAAACACAATGCTGGAACAAGCCTGTGACACTGCATTGGTGTAACTCGCCATTGATAATAGTCATGGACTTAGAACGCCGGGTTATTTGCCTGGCTAGAGCTTCATCCTCAAGCAACTCTCCCCAGGTCATATAAGCCAAATAAGGAACTGTCCAATCAGTGGTGGCATGAAGATCTGCCACTAACTGTGCCTCCGGGTCAGGGATCGAAGGATCCTCCTCTGTTAGTAGCTTAACGGAAGGGTTATGTAATATGTCAAGGAAAATGTTAGGTGCCACCATCTTGCGCTGAGGACCTAGCCGACTTAAAGCGTTGGTTGCCTCGTTCTTTCCACAATCAATGTGCTCCACTTGATAACCCTTGAAGTGACCAGCGATGGCATCAACCGCCCGGCGATAAGTCGCCATGAGCAGGTCTTTAGAGTCCCAAGTACCTGACACTTGCTGAGCCACCAAATCTGAGTCGCCAAAGCACCCGGCGAGGCTTAAATTCATTTCCTTGGCCACTCGTAGGCCATGAAACAGGGCCTCATACTCAGCTGCATTATTAGTGCAAGGGAACATTAGTCGTAACACATAACAAAACTTATCACCTCGTGGGGAAGTCAAGGTAACTCCAGCCCTCGAGCCCTCAACTACTGAGACCCATCAAAGTGGATTTTCCAATAATTGTTGTTCTGCTTATCCTCGGGCATGTATAACTCTATCTAGTCATTGACGAAATCCACAAGAGCTTGAGACTTGATAGCTGTCCTTGGCGTATATTTCAACCCATGGGATCCCATCTCAATGGCCCACTTGGCCACTCGACCTGTGGCTTCTCTATTTTGAATAATATCACCTAAAGGAGCAGAACTGACCACATAAATGGGATGACCAAGAAAATACTGCTTTAATTTGCGACTGGCCATGAACACCCCATGTTACCTCTTGAGCACTATGTTGGTTTTCCCTTGAAGAGGAAAGGGTGATGCAGCAAAGTAGCGCAAGTATTTCCCTCGGTTTTTGAGAACCAAGGTATCAATCCAGTAGGAGGCTCCTCAAAAGTCCCTCATACCTACACAAATAAACAAGAACCTCACAACGAACGCGATAAAGGGGTTGTCAATCCCTTCACGGTAAATTGCGAAAGTGAGATCTGATAGAGATAATGAGATAAGATAAATATTTTTGGTATTTTTATGATATAGATTGGAAAGTAAAGATTGCAAATAAAGATAGATCAGAAACTTATATGATAAAATATAGACCCGGGGGCCATAGGTTTGACTAGTGGATTCTCTCAAGATAGCATAAGTATTACGGTGGGTGAACAAATTACCGTCGAGCAATTGATAGAAAAGTGCATAGTTATGAGATTATCTAGGCATGATCATGTATATAGGCATCACGTCCACAACAAGTAGATCGAAACAATTCTGCATCTACTACTATTACTCCACACATCGACCGACTCCTGCCTACATCTAGAGTATTAAGTTCATAAGAACAGAGTAACGCATTAAGAAAGATGACATGATGTAGAGGGATAAACTATAGCAATATAATATAAACCCCATCTTTTTATCCTCGATGGCAACAATACAGTACGTGGCTTGCGGCCCTTGCTATCACTAGGAAAGGACACCGCAAGATTGAACCCAAAGGTTAGCACTTCTCCCATTGCAAGAAAGATCAATCTAGTAGGCCAAACCAAACTGATAATTCGAAGAGACTTGCAAAGATAACCAATCACACATAAAAGAATTTAGAGGAGATTCAAATATTTCTCATAGATAAACTTGATCATAAACCCACAATTCATCGGATCTCGATAAACACACCGCAAAAAGAGTTACATCAAATAGATCTCCAAGAAGATCGAGGAGAACTTTGTATTGAGATTCAAAGAGAGAGAAGAAGCCATCTAGCTAATAACTATGTACCCAAAGGTCTGAGGTAAACTACTCACAACTCTTCGAAGAGGCTATGATGTTGATGTACAAGCCCTCCATGGTCGATCCCCCCTCCGGGAGAGCACCGATGAAGGCTCCAAGATGGGATCTCGCGGATACGGAAGGTTCCGACAGTGGAAATAGTTTTTCATGGTTCTCCTGGATGTTTTCAGGGTAGGTGGATATATATAGGCGAAGGAGTTAGGTCAGGGGAGCCACGAGGGGCCCACGAGGGTGGGGGCGTGCTCACCCCCCTAGGGCGCGCCCTCCTGCCTCATGGCCGCCTCAGCTGCTTCTTGATGTCCACTCCAAGTCTCCTGGATTGTGTTTGTTCCAAAAAGATCGCTCCCGAAGGTTTCATTCCGTTTGGACTCCATTTGATGTTCCTTTTATTCGAAACACTGCAATAGGAAAAAAACAATAATTCGCGCTCGGCCTCCGGTTAGAAGGTTAGTCCCAAAAATGATATAGAAGTGTAAAGTAAAGCCCATAAACATCCAAAACGTGTAATATAATAGCATGGAACAATAAAAAATTATAGATACGTTGGAGATGCATCAAGCATCCCCAAGCTTAATTCCTGCTCGTCCTCGAGTAGGTAAATGATTAAAACAGAATTTTTGATGTGGAATGCTACCTAGCATAATTCTCAATGTATTTTCTCTTTATTGTGGCATGAATGTTCAGATCCAAATGATTCAATACAAAAGTTCATATTGACTTAAGAAATAGTAATACTTCAAGCATACTAAGAAGGCAATCATGTCTTCTCAAAATAACATGGCTAAAGAAAGTTGATCCCTACAAAATACTCCCATCATGCATAACCCCGGTTTCAGCCAAGCAATTGGTTCATACTTTTTAATGCGCTTCAGCTTTTTTCAACTCTCACGCAATACGTGAGCGTGAGCCATGTATATAGCACTATGGGTGGAACAGAATATGATGATGGAGGTTGTGTGGAGAAGACAAAAAATAGAAAGTCTCACATTGACAAGGCTAATTAATGGGCTATGGAGATGCCCATCAATTGATGTCAACATGAGGAGTAGGTATTGCCATGCAACGGATGCACTAGAGCTATAAATGTATGAAAGCTCACCAAAAGAAACTAAGTGGGTGTGCATCCAACTTGCTTGCTCATGAAGACCTAGGGCATTTTGAGGAAGCCCATCATTGGAATATACAAGCCAAGTTCTACAATGAAAAATTCCCACTAGTATATGAAAGTGACAACATAGGAGACTCTCTATATGAAGAACCTGGTGCTACTTTGAAGCACAAGTGTGGAAAAAAAGACAGTAACATTGTCTCCTTTTTATTTTCCTTTTTTGGGCCTTTCCATTCTTTTATTTGGCCTTTTTATTGGCCTCCCTTTTTTATTTGGCCTTTCTTTTTTTATAAGGGACAATGCTCTAATAATGATGATCATCACACTTCTATTTATTAATAACTCATTGATTACAACTTGATACTAGAACAAGATATGACTCTATATGAATGCCTCCGGCGGTGTACCGGGATGGGCAATGAATCAAGAGTGACATGTATGAAAAATTATGCATGCTGGCTTTGCCACAAATATGATGTCAACTACATGATCATGCAAGGCAATATGACAAGGATGATGCGTGTCATGATAAACGGAATGGTGGAAAGTTGCATGGCAATATTATCTCAGAATGGCTATGGAAATGCCATAATAGGTTGGAATGGTGGCTATCTTGAGGAAGATATAAGGAGGTTTATGTGTGATAGAGTGTATCGTATCACGGGGGTTGGATGCACCGACAAAGTTTGCACCAACTCTCATGGTGCGAAAGGGCAATGCACAGTACCGAAGAGGCTAGCAATGATGGAAGGGTAAGAGTGCGTATAATCCATGGACTCACATTGGTCATATAGAACTCATATACTTATTGCAAAAGTTTTATTAGCCCTCAAAGCAAAGTACTACTATGCATGCTCCTAGGGGGGAGGTTGGTAGGAGTTAACCATCGCGCGCCCCCGACCTCCACACATAAGGAAGGCAATCAACAGAGCACCCCATGCAACAAATTTGTTACACAACTTTTACCATACGTGCATGCTACGGGACTTGCCAACTTCAAAACAAGTATTCTTCAAATTCACAATTACCCAACTTTCATGAATCTAATATTACCATCTTTATATCTCAAAACAATTATCAAGCATCAAATTGATCATAGCATCCAATTCACTTGCTATGATAGTTTTTATTATACCCAACTTGGGTGCCCATCATTCTAGGACCAATTTTATGACCATAGCAAATACCATGCAGTTCTAAAAGACTCTCAAAATAATATAAGTGAAGCATGAGAGATCAACAATTTCTACAAAATAAAACCACCGTAGTGCTCTAAAAAGATATAAGTGAAGCACTAGAGAAAAATTATCTAGCTCAAAAGATATAAGTGAAGCACATACACTACTAGGGAAAAGCCTAGCAGCAGGGCGGGTTTTGGGCCTATTAGCAGTGCGGGGGCTGGCACTACTAATAAGGCGCTACGGCTAACTTATAGCAGTAGCGCAGGTGCCACCCGCGCTACTACTACGTCCTTTAGTAGTAGCGTGGGTAAAAAACCCGCGCTACTACTACCAGCGCGGTTTTATTTTTGAATTTTTACGAAAAAATATTTCGAATTTTTTCCATAATTTTCAAATTTCTGAATTATTTTAACCTCAAATCTCTAATCACCCCTCATCGCTGCTCAATTTAATCTCAAATCACCCCTCATCATTCCAAATCATCTAACTTCCCGGACGGTCACCCATCCTCTCACTACTCCAGCCTGAGCACGCTTAACTTCCGGGTTCTATTCTCCCTCGTTTCCAAGTCTGCACTTGTTGTTTTCCTGACAATAGTAAGATGTCAATCCTATTAACCTCAGGAATTTAGTTTGAGCATGAAGTCACACATTTCACTATTTGAGTTTGAAACTATGGTTCTAAAAAAATTAGTAACACTAATATTTCTTGAATAATTAGTTTGACCACAGTTTGACCACAGTTTGGCCATAGTTTGACCAGATTTGACCAAAATTCAAAAAAACTAAAATAATTATTTAGTAACATTAATATTCTAGAATAATTAGTTTGACCATTGTTTGACCACAGTTTGACCACACTGTTTGAAATTTTTTCGATTTTTTCCACTCTAGATATTAAAAGCCCCGTAACTTTTTTTCTGTTAGGTTTTTGAGGATTTTGAAAATATTTAACGAGGTTCCCCGCGGTTAAATTTGGATGTAACTTTTCGAGTAGATGATTTTTCATATAAAAAACTTTTTCATCCGAGTTAGTATGCAAAAGTTATGCCCATCTTTACAAATTCTCGAGAGATTTTGCAAATAAAGTCAAAATTCATATTTGCAAATTTTCCCAACAACTAGACCACATATCACATGGGAAACTTATTTTCTTTTATTTTTTTGACATTTTCATCATTTTCTTTTTTTAAAAAAACTGAAAAGGCGATCCACTTGGGGGGGGGGTAGAGTTTGAAAATGGGACCTTTAGTAGTAGCGCGGTTTTTTACCCCCTCGCTACTACTATGGCACCACTTAGTAGTAGCGAGGGCTAAAAACCAATGCTACTGCTATCAAACTTAGTAGTAGCGAGCTTTTAAAAACCCGCGCTACTATTATGGCATGTCCAGGGGGGCACGGTAGAGACCGCTTAGTAGTAGCGAGGGTTAAAACCCGCGCTGCTGCTATCAACTTAGTAGTAGCGAGGTTTAAAAACATGCGCTACTGGTAAGTAGCAGTAGCGAGGGTTTTTAACCCTCGCTACTAGTAACTTTCTGTGTATAGGATTTTCCCTAGTAGTGATAGAGTGTTCTAGTAAATTCCAAATCATGTGTGTCTCTCCCAAAAGGTGTGTACAGCAAAGATGATTGTGGTAAACTAAAAAGCGAAGACTCATATCATACAAGACGCTCCAAGCAAAACACATGTCATGTGGTGAATAAAAATATAGCTCTAAGTAAAGTTACCGATAGACGAAGACGAAAGAGGGGATGCCTTCCGGGGCATCCCCAAGCTTAGGCTTTTGGTTGTCCTTGGATTATCTTGGGGTGCCATGGGCATCCCCAAGCTTAGTCTATTGCCACTCCTTATTCGATAGTCCATCAAAGCTTTACCCAAAACTTGAAAACTTCACAAGACAAAACTCAACAGGAAATCTCATAAGCTCCGTTAGTGCAAGAAAGAAAAACCATCACATAAGGTACTGTAATTAACTCATTCTTTATTTATATTGGTGTTAAACCTACTGTATTCCAACTTCTCTATGGTTCATACCCCCCAATACTAGCCATAGATGCATCAAAATATGCAAACAACACACGAAAAACATAATCTGTCAAAAACAGAACATTCTGTAGCAATCTGTAACTTTCGAATACTTATGGAAATCTAAAACTACTACCAAAATAGTAAGTCCTATGCAATTTGTCTATTGATCTACCTCAAAAAGAATCAACTAAAAATCAAGTTTATGTGATTTAATAAAATTATTCTCGTGCGCGCAAAAGTTTCTGTTTTTCAGCAGAATCAAATTAATTCAAGATGATCCTATAGGTTCCACTTGGCACAAACACTAACTAAAACATAAAACAACATCTAAACAGAAGCTAGATTTTTTATTTATTACTAAACATAAGCAAAAAGCAAGGAAAATAAAATAAAATTGGGTTGCCTCCCAACAAGCTCTATCGTTAGCTAGGCATAAAAGAGAGAATAGACCTAAGTATTGCCATCTTTGGCATTCAATTCATAAGTGGCTCGCATGATAGATTCATAAGGTAATTTGACTTTCTTCCTAGGAAAGTGTTCCATGCATTTCCTTCAATCATATCAATAATTGCACCAATCGTTCTAAGGAAAGGTCTACCCAGAATAATAGGACATGAAAGATTGTAATCTATATCAAGAACGATAAAATCTACTGGCACATAATTCCTATTTGCAACAATAAGAACATTATTAATCCTTCCCATAGGTTTCTTAATAGTGGAATCCGCAAGGTGCCTGTTTATAGAGTAATCATCAAATTCATGGAAACCTTGCACATCACATAAAGTTTTTGGAATCGTGGAAACACCAGCACCCAAATCACACAAAGCATAGCATTCATGATTGTTGAAACGTGATATCTTTGTATTTATGTCCGACTGATTCTCCTCCTATCTCTAGCCTTGTATAGATTGATCTCTAGAGATATTGTAGGGATAGTTGGCTTGTCACGCAAGACACCACCTGTATATATTGTAACCGACTCCGATGGAATACAATTGAGTTGCATCCTATAGTCTTCTACATGGTATCAGTTTTCTCCCGATCTCTCTCGCTTCCGCTCTAGGCCGCCGCCGCGACTCCCGCCGCCGCCGCCCCTCTCACCTACCTACCACCCTCCAGCCGACACCACCACCATGTCTTGCTCCAAACCCGACATCTCCTTCGCCGGCTCCTTCGCTGGTGCTGCCTTCACCTTCGATCGCCTGAACGAGCTCCACATCAAAGACCATGTTCCCTTCGTCCTCAACCTCGATTCACCATCCTACAACGCATGGCGCACCTACTTCGCGCTCCTCTTTTGCTCCTTCCGCCTCATCGAGCATGTTGATGGCAGCATCGACGTCCGCGACATGAAGGGCGACGATGAGTGGCTTGCTGTGGACGCCTACATCGTCAAGTGGCTTTTTCTCACCATCTCTCCAGGTCTCTTCAACATGGTGACTCCCGTGATCCATCGGCGTACGCTATGTGGACACGGCTGTGCGACCTCTTCCTCAACAATCAACTTCAGCTCCGTGTCATCCTCTAAGGTGATTTTTTCACCATGCAGTAAAACAATCTCCCGATCGACGAGTACTGCACGCAGATGAAGGTTCTCGTGGACGAGCTATGCGACATCGGCATGAACATCGACGACTCTGTCCTCCTCACCAACCTCCTTCGCGGCCTCCATCCCGACCTCGGCCAATCCGCCGCCAACCTCTCCCTCATCACGCCGACGTACGCCAAGGCGTTCACATACCTTCGCAAGGAGGAGAAGCGCCTTCGTCACGCAGCACGACAAGCTCCACTTGCCGCCCTCCACGCCGGCACCGTCAAGGGGCCCGCCGCCCTCCCGTAGCCTCCCCGCGTGCCGGCTCCACAGCCGCCCGCTGCCCCTTGCCAGGGCCGCAAGAAGAGGAGGGGAGGCTGCAACGGTGGCTGCAACGGCGGCTCTCAGCCCCGCCAGGCGGCTCCTCCCGTTCCTGCTCAAGCCGCGGCACCCCCGCCCTGGCTCACGGGGTACAACCTGTGGACGGGGATGGTGCACGCCTACTCAATGCCACTTCCGCGGGCGCTTTCTCTGGGCCTACTTGGCCCTCGCCCGTGTCTTCATCAGGTCCTTTTGGCCGCGCCGGGTGGTTCCGGACCCGGCGGCTCTTCGGCATCTAACGGGACCATGGCTTACGGTGCAGCCATGTCGCCCCCCTATGCCATTGCACCGACCGGCTACACCTATGACCCGGCGCTCCTGGCCGCCCTCCATGCCGCCCCTTCCCCAAGCAACTACTCCGGCGGCGGGGACTGGTACATGGAGACAGGAGCCGCTGCTCATATGGCGTCAAACCCGGGTATCCTTTCTCATGTCTCCCCGTACCCCCCTCTGTCTCGCATCGTTGTTGGTGATGGATCTACTCTCCTCGTCACCCACCACGGCGCTTCCTCCCCCCTCTCTTATCATCTTCCTTACCACTCAATAATGTGCTTGTGTCTCCATCCTTAATCAAAAGTTTATGTTCTGTTCGTACTCTTACTTGTGAACATCCTGTTACCGTTGAGTTCGACGAACATGGTTTTTCTGTCAAGGATGCCCGCTCCCGGAAGGTTCTGCACCGATGTGATTCCCCCGACGATCTTTATCCGTGTGGCCAAACGACAAGTAGTGGTCCCCTCGCTCTACACGCCGACGTCTCTCTTTGGCATGCTCATCTTGGCCATCCCGGCACCGACGCTCTTCATAAAGTTTTGCAGACTTTTCCTTTTTCAAGTAATAAATCGGAGGCACACACTTGTCATGCCTGTCGCATAGGAAAACATGTTGGCTTGCCGTTTTCATCTTCATCATCAATTGCTACTTTTCCCTTTGATGTTATTCACTGTGATGTTTGGACATCGCCCGTGCCTAGCAATTCGGGTTTATCATATTACCGTGTGATTTTGGATGATTTTTCTCATTTCACTTGGACCTTTCCATTGCACCGCAAATCCGACGTCGCTTCCTCCCTTCATGCTTTTTACGCCTATATTGCCACCCACTTTCACCGCACCATTGACCATCTCCAAACCGACAATGGAAAGGAATTTGATAACCTCGCTATTCGCACCCTTTTATCCACTCACGGCACCATTTTTTGCCCCACATGTCCATACACATCTCAGCAAAACGGTCATGCCGAACGTGTTCTTCGCACTCTTAATGAGAGTGTTCGCGCATTGCTCTTCCATGCACACATGCCTGCTCGGTTTTGGCACGATGCTCTCACCATAGCTACTCTTATTCTTAACATCCGGCCTTGCAAACCTCGATGGAACTACGCCCCTCATCACCTCTTATTCGGGTCACCTCCGTCATATGATGATCTTCATGCACTACTAGGAAAATGCTTATAGGTAGACATTTAGCAGTAGTGTTGGTTAGATACCCATCGCTACTACTATTTAGCAGTAACGCTAGCCAGCACAAGCGCTACAGGTGCACGTTAGTAGTAGTGCTGGATTTCACAGCCAGCGCTACTGCTAATGGGCCACGCTCTCGGGCCCCCGTTGCAGCTTTAGCTATAGCGCTCGGTCGCCTACCCCGCGCTGCCGCTAAGCCCACCTCTCTGCTTCCTCCCGCGCCGGCCCGCGCACCACCTATAACGCCCTCGATGCGGCTATATCTCCCACGTGTCGAAGCATGACTTAGAGGCATAACCGCATTGAAAGCAATGTCGCAAGTGAGGTAATCTTCGCACAACCCATGTAATACATAAGGGAAAAGATACATAGTTGGCTTACAGTCGCCACTTCACACAATACATAAAAAAACATCCATCATCCAGATTACACTCAAGGTCTGACTACGGAACCAAAATAAAAGAAGACTACCCCAAATGCTACACAGATCCCCGATCGTCCCGACTGGGCACCTCTACTGATCATCTGTAAACGATACATAGTAACGACCAAGAGCCTCGTCAAATTCCCACTTCAGCTCAGTTGCGCCATCTGCGCCAGTATCCTCGGCACCTGCATCTGTTTTGGTAGAATCTGTGAGTCACGAGGACTCAGCAATCTCACACCCGCGAGATCAAGACTATTTAAGCTCATAGGTAGGTAAAAGTGCAATATGGTGGAGCTGTGGCAAGCACTAAGCATATATGGTGGCTAACATACGCAAGTGAGAGCGAGAAGAGAAGCAATGTGTCGGACGAGAAGCTAGAAGTGATCAAGAAGTGACCCTGAAGCTACTTACGTCAAGCATAACACAAACCGTGTTCACTTCCCGGAGTCCGCCGAGAAGAGACCATCACGGCTACATACTCGGTTGATGCATTTTAAAGAGGTCAAGTGTCAACTTATCTACAACCAGACATTAACAAATTCTCATCTGCCTCA
>NW_025231850.1:5573-10632 GCF_018294505.1 Triticum aestivum | reverse complement strand
TCACTCGGCCGCAAACATTGAGATTCCTGGTTTTTAAATTCTAGTAAATGCAAAACTCGTCTGAAATTCATGAAACTTGGCATGTGGAGAGGTATCGACATGCCGTGGTACTTTTTTTGTCCCATTTGGGGCAGGTTTGGGTATAAGCTTCTCACAAACCAGAGCTTCTCACAAACCAGAGCTTCTCACAACAAGCCTGATGGTTTTGGTGGGAATGTCCCACCTTCGGGGACGAAATGATATCTGCTGCCTCTTATTGCTTTCAAAAAAAATTCTAGTTTCAACATAGAACAACAGGAGTGTTGTGTTAAATTTTGCAATTTTTGGGGGTTCGTTTGGGCATTTTTATATATTAACTGGGTTTTCTAGGCATTTTATGTGCACAATTCAAATTTGAACTACATGCACATGCTCCAGTGCATATAAATTGGTTGAAAAATCAAATCTTTGTCCTTGGGTGCATGTGTTGGGGAACGCAATAATTTCAAAAAAATTCCTACGATCGTGCAAGATCTATCTATGTGATGCATAGCAACGAGAGGGGAGAGTGTGTCCACGTACCCTTGTAGACCGAAAGCGGAAGCGTTATGACAATGCGGTTGATGTAGTCGTACGTCTTCACAATCCAACCGATCTTAGCACCGAACGTACGACACCTCCGCGATTAGCACACGTTTAGCTCGAGGACGTCCCTCATACTCTTGATCCAGTTGAGGCCGAGGGAGAGTTTCATCAGCACGACGGCGTGGTGACGGTGATGATGAAGTTACCGGCGCAGGGCTTCGCCTAAGCACTACGACGATATGACCGAGGTGTGTAACTATGGAGGGGGGCACCGCACACGGCTAAACAATGTCAACTTGTGTGTCCTGGGGTGCCCCTGCCCCCCGTATATAAAGGTGCAAGGGGGAGGCCGGCCCGCCTTAGGCGCACCAACACTACTAGGGAAAACCCTAGTAGTAGCGTTGGTTTTGTGCTCACTAGTAGCGCGGGTAGGCGCACTACTAATAAGGCGCTACAGCTATTGCTTAGCAGTAACATGTGCCCGCACGCGCCACTGCTAGGACAAATAGCTGCAGCGTTTGTTTACTCCCACGCTACTGCTAATGTAACTACTAGCAGAGTGTTTTCTGTCCATCGCTACTAGTATTCTTTTTACTTTTTTTTATTTTTAGTGTATTTATGCGCCATCGTACAAATATTGGTACAATACCAGTTATGAGGTTTACATCATTATGTCCATAACAGTGTGTCAAATGAAGGTGGATTAGGTTCAAGTGGAGGCAATATGTGGTGCATGTCAAAAGTATACTACTAATCCAAACTTGATCTAGTTTGGACTAGTAGTACTTTCGATGTGCACCACATGTTGCCTCCACTTGAATCTAATCCGCCAGCACAAGCTATTTAATCATCATCATAGTCATTACCACCAACAGTATTTATTTAATCACCACTAACACTAGCTAATAATAATCATCATAGCCATTACCACCAACACTAGCTATTTTATCATCATAATAATAGTGTAGCACATCATCATCCTCAAACTCATTTCTAGCTAGCTAATCACTCCTGCTACTCCCTCTTAGGTAAAATAACATAAAACATGTATAGCTCTCCTCCTTGATCAAGTTGGAGCATGCAGATGAACCTGTCTCCTAATCGTGGGTAGCGCATCTGTTTGCTGCCCCCTAGTACTTCTCTGCGCTCCCCCATCACATATTTGGTCCAGTCTTGCACTATTAAGCATCCGTCGCTAATCTTGAATGCACTAAAGTAATCTATATGATATCTTGGCCGTAAGCTGATAATACTCATGGTACCTTTAGTCTCAATCCCATAAGGCACAACATTCATCGGGAGTCCCTGTTGAAGAACATCGTATGGTAACATACTTAGCAATGAAGTTTAGCTTCAAAAATAATGTATGGAAAAGATGCACTGAGGAAAAATAGAAAAAATCTTACCATCCTTCCTAAATAGATGTGGCCGTAGTTCATTACGAACACTATTGGTCGCACATTTTCAGTACTAACATTTCTAAATGCAGGAAGAAAATTTGTCTTGACAGTATCAAGATCCTCAAGCCATGAAACATAATGACTGAGCTCCTCGCAGTTGACTTCAGCCCCAGGACAGTATACGGTCCTGTCTACCAAGCGCTGGACATGTTTGCTTGCACCGAAATAAGCTGACAATACAAATTAGTTGTCAACTATTTTTGAATAAACAATATCAAAGACATAAATATGGTTGAGAAACTTACATAATGGTATAACTGGAGGCATCTGCACATCGACCCAGATGTCGGTATTACCTTCAATATCATCTTCTGGACGAATATCAAAGGTGATAACCATATCAGGCTCGAATGCATAAGTCTTGAATAGTGCTCGCCATGTTTTGCATCCAAAATAGGGGTAGTCGTCTGAATTGTATAATTTTGCATGGAAAATATAACCATGCTCGGTCTTCAAGTAAACTTTCTTTTCCTCCGTAGTATGACTGAAACCTATCTTATCCAATACAAAAACTCTTGCATGGCAGGGGATACGCTAGTAGAATAGTAAAAAAAATTAAGTTGAAGCAAATGAAGCAGATGTCATGCTTAATTACGAAAAAAGACTTGTCGTTGTGACTTACTGTATCCACTTCGAAGTTCTCGTCCAGCTTGATGCTGAAGCGCCTGTCATCATCTAGGAAGATTCCGTCGCACAGGCCGCGCTCGTCTTCGCAATATTTGCAAATACGGAAATCCTTTTCATCGTCAGACATTTCCTATGTTCATAGTTAAAACATTAATTGAAAATCGATCGAAGACAACTACCAGGATACTCAACACACAAATCCGGGGCACTCGATATTTCCTACATATTCTGGCACAAGTCATGCCAAAATTCACGGAAAATTTCGGCATGACCTTTGCTAAAATAGGACATATCGAGCGCCTGAAATTTGCCGGAACGGAAATGAA
The DNA here is from genome assembly GCF_018294505.1 of Triticum aestivum. Lineage (NCBI taxonomy): Eukaryota > Viridiplantae > Streptophyta > Magnoliopsida > Poales > Poaceae > Triticum > Triticum aestivum. The sequence goes on along the minus strand of NW_025231850.1, from coordinate 7,655 downwards.
TCAACACTCCGGCAAAACATAGGCCACTCGGAGGTGTAACCTACAAACATGACCGGCCACTTGGATATTGAGCAACACAAGATATACATTTCAAAATATCTTATAGGACTCAAATTAGCATGCATTCAATAAGCAAAAGTAAATCATCTCATGCATCCGTACATCGTCGAATATTATCACTAATACATCACGAATAGTGTCATACATATAACATCACTAATACAGCTAAAACCCTAGCACACGACGGGTATCGGCGCGTGCGGTGGACACCCACAGAGAAGGAACCATCACAGGATCATAGCTCCAGTGAGATCCCTGGAGAACCTGCCAGGTATTGGAGAACGATCTGTGCTCCAACGCAAACAAGTAGCGACGGACGTGCGCGTCCTCCTCACTGACACGGTGATGCACCACCTCCGCGGAGTCCTCGAGCCTCTGGACCGTCACTGGCCCACGCGACCGCCCCCAAAGAAGGTTCGGGTCAACGACAGGCTGGCTCCTCACCAACCTGCGCTCCCCGGTAGGTAGCGCCTCCCATTACCACCCCGGCGGAGCCCAGTCCCGGACATGGCCGATCTGGTCAAGCAGGTGTCGTCCTCCGCTGACTCGACAACGAGAATGCGGGATAGGCATCGTCCACGTCGAGGCGGGAAAAATTGCTTTGACTAAAAAATAGCAACAAGTTCTTACTAACTAGTTCTATTAATTCAACTAGTTCTTACTAAAAATAAACTTACTATAAATAAAAATATTCTAGTACCTAATTAGTACCTAGTTCTTACTAACTAATTAGTACCTAGGAACTACTACCCTAATTACCATCTAATTTGTTGAACCTATAGGGGTGGAAAGTGGTAGCGGATATTCCAATTATCCAACTATAAAGTGAAATAAGTGGTCAAATTTTACTCGTTTTATGATTCATCTTAGAAATTTGATTTGCTTTCACTCTTACATGAACCCTAACTCATTTGAGCCGCATCCGCATCTGATTTGTTTCCACTCTTACATGAACCCTAACTAATTTGATGCAACTAAAATATAAAGAAACCCCAGGCAGAGGTAGGGGAGAGGGAGGAGCGGGCGTGCTCACCTCGGGTGCCTGCGACGAGGGAGGGGCAGGGCGGCGTCGAGGTCAGGGTCGGGGCTCGGGCGCGTGGCGGATGGCGGTGTCGAGGTCGGGGTCGGGGGCGGCGTCCGGTGCAGCGTTGAGGTCGGGGGCGGGGGCGGCGTTGAATCTGGGGTCGAGGCGGCGTAGAGGGTGTGCGGAGAGCGCGCGGCGGCCGACGGGCGACGGCGGCGGCCGACGGACGACGGCGGCGGCGAGAGTGGAGAGAGTTGGATTTGGGGGAAGTGGTCGTGTGGGGAAGGACGAACCCCGTGGTTAAGTCAGAAGTAGCAGTAGCGCGTTCCAGGAAAAGCGCTGCTGCTACGTTAGCTACAGCGCGTTCTGGGATACACGCTACTGCTACTCCTTTCTCTTTTTCCCCTTTTTCATGTCCATTTTTAGAGAAGAAGCACTCGAATAACAGCCAACAAAGGCATTTTCAAACAAATAGCTGCCACTCTAAGCTCGCAAATGTTTGTATAATTCAAATCGTGTGTGTTATGTTAACCATTCATGTGACGCCACATGTCTTTTTTCTTATGGCTATAGGAAGTGTCGTGCGGACAGCTGCTTGACTGAACGGGAGGCGTGCGAGCGCAGTCCGGTGCGCAGGCTGACCAAGAGGCATGCAAGTTGTCCTCAAATGCGTAGGCTCACTGAGAAGCGTGCGAGCTGTACGCTGCGCAGGCTCACTGGGAATCGAGCCCTTTGACTTCCATGGCCGGTCGCCTTCCTCTCCATTAATGGCGCCTGATCCGCTGCTTAATATGGGCGGCTTTACTATCCGCCTCCCATTCCCCTCCGTCCCGCAGACCTCTACCAACACCATGGTGCAAAAGGATCTTCTGACACTAGTCTTCAAGTTTGGTGAAGTCGAATCCGAGCCGGAGAGATAGAAAATAAGGAGGAATGGGGCCTCATGGACATGGCCTAGAATGAGCTGGTCATGACTGTTGCTGCCCTCGCTCCCGTCC
>NW_025231850.1:0-5087 GCF_018294505.1 Triticum aestivum | reverse complement strand
AGCTCCCATCCCCACACCCGTGCCAACGACCATCCCATAGCATTGATGGGCTGGTCGCCGAGCACTATCGCAGAGCTAGAAGCCGCGGGCATCACCGAGGTCTCTGCGGACCCGCGCGAGCTCATGTACATGCCAGCACCAGCGCCCGTGCCCGTGCGCGCCCCTCCACCCACTGCAGCGCCGGTCCCCGTGCGTTTGGCTGCACCCGCCGTGCCCGTGCCCATGCGTGCGCCCCCCTCGGCGGCATGGGACGCCGCCATCGACCGTTGCCTCTCAGTGCCGCTAGCTGCCGTCCTCCGCGCCTTGCCCGTCGATCGCGCGAGGACATGATGTTTGATTTACACATGAAGAACATTCCGAGCTACCTTGAAGACTTCAACAACGGCGTCCCGGAGGACGACAAACAAGGACGGCACAGCACGCCACCTCCGGCACCGCCATAAATAGTTTTTTTCTTGGGTTTAATATTGTAGCCCGATCGCAAACGTTTTAGTTAGAGCACCCGTATGAACACCGACAGCTTTCCCAGGAAGCCAAGGGAAAATGTGTCGAGCAGGATTTGTGCAGCTGTTGATCGCAAACGTTTTAGATAGAACACCCGTATGCAAAGCGAGAGCAGGATTTGTGCATCTCTTCAACACAAACGGTTGTTTTGGATGACCCGTGTGCAACCACTTACAAACAATTTGGTAAGATTTGCATCTGTCATATTGGGTATGTTGCCATTTGTCAAACTTGATAGATTGACATTTGTTGATCTAGTAACATTGCCATTTGTCAACCTTGTAACACTGCGATTTGTCAAAATATGCAGCTAAAAATCACTAGCACTGTCTAATTTTTGCAACTAAAATTCAGTAATTAAGCATAGATTTCATTCATGGATTAAGCAGTCGTGCTTAATTTATACAAATAGTTCAACTCGATAGCTGAACCGACCAAACTTTTCCCCAATTGTTGCCAACCACATACTGAAATAGCTAGTTCTACTTTATATACTAGCTAATTTTAAGTACATTGTATAGTTCCACCATATCTATAGTCAGATGAACTGAACAAAATAGCCCCTAAACACTACTACTACTACAGAGGGGCTTTGTACTACTTCCGGCAGCCTCTCCTCTGCCGAGCGCGCTCAGTAAGAGGCAGAGGAGGAGGAGCCTACCGATGAGTTGGACAAATGCAATACAGTGCCTGCCGCTGCTGCACGTTCGGTGACGCTCGCCAGCTCGAACGCCCACTGCCGCTCCAGATGATCCCTCTCGAAGCGGTGGTTCTCCTTGTAGATCTCCTGATTCCTTGCCTCTGAGGCGGCGTGTGCCGCGGCGGTGGTAAAGCTCTTTTCGTGCTCGACGAGGCGCTCCTCCTCCTCCCGTAGGAACTCGGTGTAGCACGCAAGGTCGCTGACCCATGTGCCGGCATCCACCTCTGCCTCCCGCCTTCGAGCGGCGGTGGCGGAGCGGGTGATGACCCCGACAGTCGACGGTGGGCTGGCGTCCAGGGCGTCCGACGATGGGGTGGTGGCCACGACCACCACCTCTCGCTTTCGGGCCGCGATGGCAGAGCGGGTGATGGCCACGGTGGCCGGCAGTAGGGTGGCGGCCATGACGGCCACCTCCTGCCTTCGGGCCACGGCGGCGGAGTGGGCGATGGCCCTGGCTTTCGACGGTGGTGTGGCGGCAACGACGGCCGGCAACAGCTACCGACGGGCATCGGCGGCGAAGCGTGTGGTGGGTGTTCCGCGCAAACCCAACAGGGACGCCACATGCACTACACTACGCCGGGGATTGCGCCGCCGCCGCGGTGTAACCTTCCAGCTGGAGCTGTCGTCTGATGACGGCAGAGTGGATGAGCGACCACGACGGACCGGTGCCATTGGCAATTGTGGGAGGGAGGGGAAAATGCGACGCAGGACTCGCCGGCCGTGAGGGTTTTTATAGCAGGTCGGTAAGCATTGGGATTTTGGGGGATTACACCTAGTCGACTGGGAAGCTTGCGCGAGAACCTGCGAGGTTGCGCGGGAACGGGCTCACCGATGATTCATTGGCGCCACCGTTTGGCCAAAAGAACACTCCCGCGCGCTAAGCAAGCTTGCGCTGTAAGCCGTCTGCGGCAGCGGGGTGACAAGACGTGCGAGAGAAGGATGAAAGGCCATGCACATACGGTTAATAAAAAAATGTTTGCGATTGAATTACGTACTATATACCCGTCCTGGTTTATAAGTAGGATTTAACTAATAAAATACGAATGCATGTCGCCAAAGATTATATAGTTGGATTCGTATTTGAACATAGTTTCCAATTATATAATTTTTATAACATGCATTCACATTTTGTTGATTAAATTTGAGGGCAAAGTATGGCACATAATATAAAGGGGACTATAGACCAAGACAGAGGTAGTAGCACACGGCCGCTCTCTACGCAATGACGCAAGTGTCGGTCGGCTTGTAGGCGACCATTTCCTGCGTGTTCAGCTGCTCTACGCGTGTGGCTGCTTGCGGTTGAGGCGGCCACGGTGCGCTCTGCTCACGTCCCGCCATGCGCGCTCTGCCCTCTCGCGTCCCTCTGGGTGCACTTCTCTCGTCCCTCCACGCGCGCTGCTAGTGTTTGGGGCCGGCGCATGATCACGTACGCTCGTGTGCATGAGGTTGCACCGGGCGCGGCTCCACAATGCAGTTACCCGATGCAAAAACTGCCATGCGGACGCGCTGAGAATCCAGGCCGCCTAGCCCCCATTTATTCCTGCGGCCATTTACCTTCATCTCTCGCGTCACACGACACAATAAGCACCTCCACGACGACACATACAGAGAGGACATCCAGCGGTTCCAATGGCGATCCTGGAGGCTCCAGTGGCGCTCCCAGCGGCCGACGACGACAATGACGGGCAGTTCACCACGCATCATGTAGTGGACACCCACGCGAGGGGGAAGGCCCTCTCGGTGGTGTACACGAACAATCTGATGTCAGTGGAGAGCTCCATCCAAACTATGGAGCAGTTCCTTGCCGAGGACAAGTACCAAGTGGTCGGCTTCGACCTCGAGTACACCATCGGTCGTGCCGGGCACGATCTGAAGGTTGTCGTCGCCCAGTTGTGCGTGCGATATGACGTCCTCGTCTACCACTACAACCTGGCCACAAGGCCTTGCGAGCGTTTCTCCAGTTTTATCAAGAGCTCCGACTACAAGTTCGTTGCGGTGGACACCACCAATGATCTAAAAGCGCTCAAGGTTTCGGGCTTGAAATGCCCGAATCTTGTCAACTTCCAGGACCACTACAAGGTCTGGGGCAGCGCCAAGAACAAACTAAACTCCCTGGTTGACCTCGCCTCGGCCATCATCGACCCCTACTACATGAAGATGAAGGATGAGAGCAAGAAGGACAAGGACACCTGGCACAATATTTGGAATCAGAGACGGGATGAAAAACACGTCAAGTACGCGGCCAATGACACGTACACAAGCTACAAGATGTACATGCAGATCGTTGACATGAGGAAGTGTCTTGTTCATGACCCAACCGAGGGATCGATCCACAGAGCAGTGGCAGGAGTGTCACAAGAAGTAGATGACTAGACGATCATTTCTCCTACTTTAGAATGCATGCAATTGTTTATTGAGGTGTGTGCGAATGATCTGTATAGTCACTTATGTAATTGGATTTTTATTTCAGTTATATATATACATGTTATTCTTCTGTAGACAGAGCAAACCACACGGCTTATTAGCAGCAATCGTTTGTGTTATTATTGGCCTTCGCACACATTTCTCATCACGGACATGTTTGCCGCGTATCACACACATAGTGTTTAGTTGAATCGTTCCCATTGTTTTGCGCAATAAAGGCTACAAAGAGGGATCTACAGCAGCAAGGACCAGCTTCCCTACTGATAGCTCATTTAACAGAACTCCCAAGTTAAGTGTGCTAAGGCTGGAGTAGTCATGAGATGGGTGACCGGATGGGAAGTGGACTCAATATTAACTAGTTTGATGGGCAACTGCAAAGGTTTATTATACACCTTTGCATTATAAACCTTTGTACTGACCCATCCCATCTAGTTAATATCGAGGTCTTTGTTTTGTAATTTTTGACATTTTTTGTTTTCTGAACACATGCTGATTGGCTTGAAGAAGGTCTATCTCATTATTTTTTGATAATTGTTTATACGCAAGAAACTAGTTTGAATTTTTCAAAGTTTTTTGTATGAATAGAATCGCACACGAACTTACTATAGTAACCGTTTGTGTTATAATTTCTCATCACAAACAGTTCATCCGAGTGGGCTGTTTGTTGCGTATCACACACATCTGGTTTACACGAATCGTTTATGTACTTTTGGCTGATCGCAAATGCCGCATATCACACACATCTTGTTAAGATGAACCGTTTCCTTTCTCTTGCCTAATCGAAAATAGTTGTCAGAGTGAACCGTATGCCGTATATCACACACACCTTGATCTGGATGACCGTTTCTATTGCATTCCCTAATAGCACACAGTTCATCGGAGGGAACTGTATGCCGTATATTGCACACACATTGATATGGTTGCCCATTTCTGTTGTTCTTCCTCATCGCAAATAGTTCTGCTGGATCAACCGTATGCCCTGCATCGCACACGCAACTAAAATCGGAACCGTGTTTGATGCATCGGTCATCGCAAACATTTTGGACATTTTTGACGGTTCTCTGACACCACCGTTTGCGATTATTGCATCACACACAGTTTCTCGAAGGGTCTCTGATCGTAGTGTCGCGTTGGCACCACCCTGCAGTAGTGTATGATTCCCCCACAAGTCGGGATGAGACTCCGGACAAAAAAAAGAGAGGGCCCAAAAAATACAAAAAATGAGAGAAAAAGAGAGAAAGGGCAATGCTACTATCCTTTTACCACACTAGTGCTTCAAAGTAGCACTATGATCTTCATGATAGAGAGTCTCCTATGTTGTCACTTTCATATACTAGTGGGAATTTTTCATTTTAGAACTTGGCTTGTATATTCCAATAATGGGCTTCCTCAAAATTGCCCTAGGTCTTCAAGAGCAAGCAAGTTGGATGCACACCCACTTAGTTTCTTTTTGAGCTTT
>NW_025231849.1:9538-10634 GCF_018294505.1 Triticum aestivum | reverse complement strand
CTCCAGACTTTTTTTGCGTTCCGTACGCACCATTCAAAGCGACGTCATCAATTTTCAACACTTTCTGACATCATTTGCTATTTTTCAGTCATTTACCGATTTGTTTAGAGAGCTAAATGACCGTGAAATTGAAAATCACTACAAAATGAACTCTGAAAATGTCGAAACTTGGCATGGTATCATCATTTCACCCACATAGCATGTGCAAAATAGTAGAGAGGGTTACGGCAAAAACTAGACGCACTTCGTGTACAAACTGGACAATCTCTTTCGGAGTATCAGGGTTTCGGACGAGAACTCATCTGTTACACTGGCACTTCATTTTTTAAAACTTATTACAACTCCAGACTTTTTGGCATTCCGTACACACCATTCAAAGCGACGTCATCAATTTTCAACACTTTCTGACATGATTTGCTATTTTTTAGTCACTTACCGATTTGTTTAGAGAGCTAAATGACCGTGAAATTGAAAATCACTACAAAATGAACTCTGAAAATGTCGAAACTTGGCATGGTATCATCATTTCACCCACATAGCATGTGCAAAATAGTAGAGAGGGTTACGGCAAAAACAAGACGCACTTCGTGTACAAACTCGACAATATCTTTCGAAGTATCTGGGTTTCAAAGCGGCGTCATCAATTTTCAAAACTTTCTGATATCATTTGCTATTTTTTAGTCATTTACCGATTTGTTTAGAGAGCTAAATGACCGTGAAATTGAAAATCACTACAAAAGGAACTCTGAAAATGTCGAAACTTGGCATGGTATCATCATTTCACCCACATAGCATGTGCAAAATAGTAGAGAGGGTTACGGCAAAAACTAGACGCACTTCGTGTACAAACTGGACAATCTCTTTCGGAGTATCAGGGTTTCGGACGAGAACTCATCTGTTACACTGGCACCTCATTTTTTAAAACTTATTACAACTCCAGACTTTTTCGCGTTCCGTACACACCATTCAAAGCGACGTCATCAATTTTCAACACTTTCTGACATCATTTGCTATTTTTCAGTCATTTACCGATTTGTTTAGAGAGCTAAATGACCGTGAAATTGAAAATCACTACAAAATCAAATCTGAAAAAGTC
>NW_025231849.1:3711-4857 GCF_018294505.1 Triticum aestivum | reverse complement strand
TTACCGATTTGTTTAGAGAGCTAAATGACCGTGAAATTGAAAATCACTACAAAATGAACTCTGAAAATGTCGAAACTTGGCATGGTATCATCATTTCACCCACATAGCATGTGCAAAATAGTAGAGAGGGTTACGGCAAAAACTAGACGCACTTCGTGTACAAACTGGACAATCTCTTTCGGAGTATCAGGGTTTCGGACGAGAACTCATCTGTTACACTGGCACTTCATTTTTTAAAACTTATTACAACTCCAGACTTTTTGGCATTCCGTACACACCATTCAAAGCGACGTCATCAATTTTCAACACTTTCTGACATGATTTGCTATTTTTTAGTCACTTACCGATTTGCTTAGAGAGCTAAATGACGGTGAAATTGAAAATCACTACAAAATGAACTCTGAAAATGTCGAAACTTGGCATGGTATCATCATTTCACCCACATAGCATGTGCAAAATAGTAGAGAGGGTTACGGCAAAAACAAGACGCACTTCGTGTACAAACTCGACAATATCTTTCGAAGTATCTGGGTTTCAAAGCAGCGTCATCAATTTTCAAAACTTTCTGATATCATTTGCTATTTTTTAGTCACTTACCGATTTGTTTAGAGAGCTAAATGACCGTGAAATTGAAAATCACTACAAAATGAACTCTGAAAATGTCGAAACTTGGCATGGTATCATCATTTCACCCACATAGCATGTGCAAAATAGTAGAGAGGGTTACGGCAAAAACTAGACGCACTTCGTGTACAAACTGGACAATCTCTTTCGGAGTATCAGGGTTTCGGACGAGAACTCATCTGTTACACTGGCACCTCATTTTTTAAAACTTATTACAACTCCAGACTTTTTCGCGTTCCGTACACACCATTCAAAGTCATCAATTTTCAACACTTTCTGACATCATTTGCTATTTTTCAGTCATTTACCGATTTGTTTAGAGAGCTAAATGACCGTGAAATTGAAAATCACTACAAAATCAAATCTGAAAATGTCGAAACTTGGCATGGTATCATCATTTCACCCACATAGCATGTGCAAAATAGTGGATAGGGTTACGGCAAAAACTAGACGCAGTTCGTGTACAAACTGGACAATCTCTTTCGAAGTATCAGGGTTTCTGACGAGAACTCATCTGTTACA
>NW_025231849.1:0-984 GCF_018294505.1 Triticum aestivum | reverse complement strand
ACAAAATGAACTCTGAAAATGTCGAAACTTGGCATGGTATCATCATTTCACCCACATAGCATGTGCAAAATGGTAGAGAGGGTTACGGCAAAAACTAGACGCACTTCGTGTACAAACTGGACAATCTCTTTCGGAGTATCAGGGTTTCGGACGAGAACTCATCTGTTACACTGACACTTCATTTTTTAAAACTTATTACAACTCCAGACTTTTTCGCGTTCCGTACGCACCATTCAAAGCGACGTCATCAATTTTCAACACTTTCTGACATCATTTGCTATTTTTCAGTCATTTACCGATTTGTTTAGAGAGCTAAATGACCGTGAAATTGAAAATCACTACAAAATCAAATCTGAAAATGTCGAAACTTGGCATGGTATCATCATTTCACCCACATAGCATGTGCAAAATAGTGGATAGGATTACGGCAAAAACTAGACGCAGTTCGTGTACAAACTGGACAATCTCTTTCGAAGTATCAGGGTTTCTGACGAGAACTCATCTGTTACAGGGGCACTTCATTTTTTTAAACTAATTACAACTCCAGGCTTTTTTACGTTCCGTACACACCATTGAAAGCGACGTCATCAATTTTCAAAACTTTCTGACATCATTTGCTATTTTTTAGTCATTTACCGATTTGTTTAGAGAGCTAAATGACTGTGAAATTGAAAATCACTACAAAATGAACTCTGAAAATGACGAAACTTGGCATGGTATCATCAATTCACCCACATAGCATGTGCAAAATAGTAGAGAGGATTACGGCAAAAACTGGGCGCACTTCGTGTACAAACTGGACAATCTCTTTCGGAGTATCAGGGTTTCGGACGAGAACTCATCTGTTACACTGGCACTTCATTTTTCTTAACTTATTACAACTCCAGACTTTTTTTGCGTTCCGTACGCACCATTCAAAGCGACGTCATCAATTTTCAACACTTTCTGACATCATTTGCTATTTTTCAGTCATTTACCGATTTG
>NW_025231848.1:6415-10635 GCF_018294505.1 Triticum aestivum | reverse complement strand
GGCGCAAATCAGAGGAGGGGCGACGGGGGAGGACCGACGTGGGTGAGGGAAAGATCGAGTGAGTGTGGATCGGATAGATCTAGATGGGGGAGATGGAATGGCTTAGCAGTAGCGCGCTATAGCAAAAGACGCTACTACTAGGTAGCAGTAGCGCCTTTCAAAAAGAACGCGCTACTGCTATGTGTCAGCAGGTAAAAATAGAACTAGCCTCGCGGCGGCGGCGTGGCAATTATAGCAGTAGCGCGCCTTAGACCGGGTGCGCTACTGATACATTTATTTCAGCAGCGTGTTTTACGCGCATGCGCTACTACTAGTTAGCAGCAGCGCCTTATTTTAAAGCGCGCTGCTGGTAAGATTCTGTGTATAGGATTTTCCCTAGTAGTGGAGTGTTATCATCCCCTTGGACGATTTTGCGAACCTTAGCTCGCAAAGCCCACTTCAATTCCTCCTCTCGAAGAAGTTCTTTCAGTCTCAACTCGGCCTCCATCTTAGTTTCCAGCTCTCTGGTATCTAAAATAGAAGTTTCGGCTTTTAAGTCTAGGGCTTGAATAAGTAAAAGGAGCCTTTCCTTCTCAGCCTTATATATCCCATACATATGCTTAGCCCATCCACGAAGGAAACTTCGTAGATGTCGAATCTTACACTACCATCTTTCGATAGGTGACCTTCCTCCTGAGTCTTTAGCCCATTCTCTAGCTATCAAATCAAGGAACCCTTCTCTATCAAACCATGCTAGTTCGAAAGAAAAGGTGTTCTTATTGCCCACATGGGTTTGAGCTCCCGAGTCAACAAGCAACGGGGTGTGATCCGAGATACCTCGTGAAAGCGCCTGGACTGTTACGAGGGGGAACTTTTGTTCCCACTCGACGCTAGCTAGGACACGGTCCAGCTTCTCAAACGTCGGGTTGGGTAACGAGTTAGCCCAAGTGAATTTCCTACCCGACAGCTCTATCTCTCTAAGATCCAAGCTCTCAATTATGGTATTGAACATAAACGACCATCTGCCATCAAAATTCTCATTATTATTTTCCTCCCTTCTTCGAATAATGTTGATATCACCCCCCACTAAGATAGGGAGCTGCTCGTTACCACAAATGCGGACAAGATCGACCAAAAAATCTGGTTTGAGTTCTGGCTGCGCGACACTGTATACCGCCACCAATGCCCAATCAAACCCATCTGCCTTTGTTTTGACTCAAAACTTTACTGCAAAATCTCCCATGACCACACTCCGAACTTCCAAAGAGTCACACTTAACCCCTAGTAATACCCAGCCGGGTCTTCCTCGCGGAGGTAAGCAATGCCAGTCGAAGTCGACACCCCCAGATAAAGTGCTAAAAAATTGGGGGGGGGGGTGAAATTGTCCCTTCCAGTTTCGGACAGGGCACTAAAATCCAACTGATGCTCAAGAGACGCTTCTGCTAGAAACCTTCTTTTAGCCATGTCTTTAAGATCTCTGCTATTCCAAAAAAATTCTCTCATATTTCATCATGAATGTTTTTAGAGGTACGGATCCTAACACTTCTACGCACGGCCGACATTGGGTAAACCTTCCGTTTCCATGTCCGCTTAGGCTTAATGTGATCCTCCCGCCGGTCACCACAACCGGGCTCAGAAGAGATAACCTCCGGATCATCTACATGATTCGAGGCCTCAGGGGAACTGAAACCCTCCTCCTCCTCTGTCTCAGGAAGTGAAGGGTCAAGATCCGCACACAAACTATCAAGAGCCCTGACCCCTAACGCATCTATGTCTGAATCATTCATGGGTTTAAATCATTTCCAAAGCCCTCTCCTCTTCTAGATCAAGAATGTCATTAACTGATTTAGTGATTTCACTATCATTACTACCAAGTGAAACCCCTAGTTGATTTGCATTGTGAACAATCTCATCATTGGAAAAATGTAAAATCGAATTTGACTTATTAACAGACATACTCATAGTGACCTCAACGTCACGCAACTTAGCCGCCCGCATAGCGCACCTCAGCTGCATGCCATCAACGTCCGTCTGCTCCTGGAGCCGACTGCCGATCCGCCTTCCCTCAGAGACAGGATCCGGGATGCCTCCAAAGGTGATGACCTCCTCGCGTGAGGCTCTGTTTGGGGAGGGGCCTCTTGCCCGACCCCGAACAGAGTTGAACCGGCATGGGGCATCTGAGAAATCACGAAGAGTCGACGAAGCATCCCGCGGCATCACCACGGGAGTCCCACCAAGGACGGGCGCAACAGATGGGCCCGAGACGGGCGAAGCCAGCCGAGCGGGGTGGCCCGGTGAGTGGGGCTCCTGGTCGACCACTCCACCCGACCCGTGCACCACGGCAGGCATCGTCCTGGACGGAGCCACATGTGACGTCAGCAGACACCCCGACCGGGGAGAAGGAGGGGGTGCGGATGCCTCCTGCCCGCACGCCCCTTGGGTGATGGCCGGTCCCCTAGGAGAGACCAAAGCCGCCGAGCCCGCCCTCGGCGCTGGTGAAGACGGCGATGCGGAGTGCTGGGCCACCTGGCCACCACCTCCTGCCGAGTCATCAGCAATGGCCTCCACCACCATACCAAGCAAGGAAGATGAAGGAATAGAGGAGGCCTCCTGCCCCTCAGTTCCTCCCTTCCCAACAAGCTCAGGTAAAGTAGGACGCTTGAACGGGTCCGCCAGATCAACGCGATTGCTCCAAAGTCGAGGAGGCGGCGAGAAAGCCCCCAAGGATCCAAGCTGCAACATACTTGTCAGAACGGTACCCGTTGACCTCTCAGTAGTAGGCTCACCAGCGTTGGAAGAAATCGGAGGCCCCTTAGCATTATCATCATTATTCTTAGCACTATCATCCTAGTTCCCAAAAGCACCTCCTTCCTCGGAAGTGTCCATTGGATTATCGTCCTCAAAGTCCTGGAAAAGATTGGGGTCCTCATACTCGACATCCAGCTTATACACGACACTTTCATGAGTCCAAGGCACCACATCCGGCAAGAACTCAATGTTAGCAACACTGACAAGCAAACGCGCCACCCCATGAGCGCGTGTGAACGGCATATCCACCTGTTCCGTCTTACCAATCAGAGATCCAGGCTCCAAGTGACCAAGAAACTATCAAGGGGAGCATATGGCGCCCCCGAGAAACGCACCCAAATCTGAGTCAACGGCGTGCCCTGAGGCTCCTTCTTTTTCCACTCATCAAACTGCAACACATAACTGGTTCCAGTGACCCTGCCCATACCAAACTTAAGGATTCTCAACTGATCCTCTTTAGACGGGAACTCCACTTTGTATGTCTGATCTGTCAGCTTCAGCAATGACCACTGAAAATTACCCGGTGCTAGCTCCCGTAACCGCTAAATGATTTGAGCTTCAGTCAAAGGTCCATGAACCACCTTCACCACACCAGGGAAGGAGGTTTCAAACACGGGTGTCAAAGGTTCCACATTGGGAGACTCGAAGAACATCAACTCCGAGCAACATACCCCATAGATATTAACAGTAGGATTAGGCCCCAACAAAAGAGGACACTCGGAAGCTGTATGCTTTGGTTTCCGACACAAGTCACATAACTGCGTAGTGCATTCAGCCATAAAGTGACCTGAAAACAGGTCAACCTCTTCTTCTTAGCCGCCCACTTGAACATCTTGTCACCCTCGGACTTCTCCGTTCCTTTGTCAGATGCAGAGTCACCAGTCTCCATGGGCTCCGACAACGTGACAGCAGCCAAGGCCTGAAACCGTCTCCACCGCCACCTGCGGTAGAAACGATCGAACGGCAGTCTCCTCCGGTAAGATCGACGGCGGTTCAGTAACAGAGGTCGATGGTCGCGGCGGAGGAGGGCGCCGGTTCCCGCCTCGGCCTCCACGGAAACGTCCCCAGAAGGGACGGTTATTAGGGCCAACCGCGCGCTCCACAAAGTTTCCTGGTGGCCCTTGGAAGCCCCTACCGGCATTACCTTGATCCGCCCAAGCATAGCCACGCCCACCTCCGGTAGACGATGAACCCCGACGAATACCATCTCCGTACGCATTAAATCCATCATCGCCCCACTGACCGCGCGGAGGATTGCGGCTATCACCCGCGAAAGCTCCCGCACCACGTCCATTCATGCCTTGGCCCGTCCCACCACGGCCGCCAGCCATTTGACTCGGCCACGGTCATTGCGGCGGAGGTGGTGCAACCCTAGGCTGCGGTGGCGCGGCCCTGGCAGGAGGCAGCGGAGGTGGCGCGCCCCTGGGCGGCAG
>NW_025231848.1:1936-4549 GCF_018294505.1 Triticum aestivum | reverse complement strand
AGTGCTCTGTTCTTTCAAGCCGGCGAGGGAGGGCATTGGGGTGCTCTAGTTCACCTCCTATGCACATGAGGTGTTCGATGAAATGCCCGAGCCACACTAGTTAAGCTTTCTCCTCTAGAAGCTCGATCTCAGAGCTTCATTTTTCGCGAGATTTGTCTAGATTTAGCGGTCCGTCACGCCCCATCCCCGTTTTCACCGCTGTTGATCGCCCGGACCGATCTCGTCGCCGGCACCACCGTGGGGAGCCTCTTGTTCTTATCTTCTTTCTGATACTTGTCTGATTTTCTTAGTTTAGATAGATATTTCTCTAATTTTCTTGCTTTTGACACACATAATTATATATAATGCACGCAGATGAACCGGCAATGGATGTGTGGTGACAGACACACCTCCGAGTACATTAAGGGCCTGCATAATTTTCTCGAAGTGGCTGAGGCAAACAAGCAGAATAGTTTTATGTGTTGTCCATGCACTAAATGTGGGAATACGAAGTCTTACTCTGACCAGAAAATCCTCCACACCCACCTTCTTTACAAGGGTTTCATGCCACACTATAATGTTTGGACGAGGCATGGAGAAATAGGGGTTATGATAGAAGACAGCAAAGAAGAAGAGGACGATAACAACTATGTGCCCCCTGAATACGATGATGCTGCAACGGGGGGAACTGCTAAAGATCAAGAGGAACCAGACGATGTGCCCGATGATGCTGCAACGGGGGAAGCTGCTGAAGATCAAGAGCAACCAGACGATGTGCCCGATGATGATGATCTCCGCCGGGTCATTGTCGATGCAAGGACGCAATGCGAAAGTGGACATATGGGAACTTGACTACGGAGTAGATTTTAAGGTCCCTTTGTTTAAATGGAAATGGGTCAATCTGTCAGGAGGCGGGGTACAGGTAGACCCACAGTGCAGAATGACAACAGTGGATCTGAACAATCTTAGGTACACTGACGAACCGTTTGTCCTAGCCAATGATGTGGCACATGTTATCTATGTGAAGGACATGTCTACCAAACTGAGAAAAAGAAACAAAATAAGAAAGCGAATACATCAAACGATGAGCCAAAGTGCCACAAAGTTCTTTCAGGAAAAAGGGACGTCGTGGGAGTGGAGGGCAAGACAGACATGTCCGAAGATTATGAAAAGTTTTATGAAATTCCTCCCTTCAAATTCAAGGCTGACCCAAGCATCCTGATAAACGATGAAGATTATCCATGGTTACGGCGCAATAAGGAAAGGACACAAGCGAAGAAAAAGTGAAGACTTTGTCCACAACTGTTATGATGATACCATGCCAACTTTCAACCTTTTCGTAGTTCATTTGAAATGCCTGTTGTAACAGACAAGTTTCAGTATGAAATCCTGATACTTCGAAAGAGATTGTCTGTTTTGTACATGAAGTGCATCCAGTTTTTGCCATAACCCTCTCAACTTTCTTGCACATGCTATGTGGATGAAATGATGATACCATGCCAACTTCCAACCTTTTCAGAATTCATTTGAAATGCTTTTCAATTTCATGGTCTTATAGCTCAAAATAATCAGTAAATGCATAAAAAATAATAAATGAAGTCAGAAAGGGTTGAAAATTGATGATGTGGCTTTGAATGGTGCATTTTGAACACACAAAAAGTCAGGAGTTCAAATAAGTATTAAAAAATGAAATCCCTGTGTAACAGATGAGTTTTCGTATGAAACCCTGACACTTCGAAAGAGATTGTCCATTTTGTACACGAAGTGTATCCAGTTTTTCCCATAACCCTCTCAACTTTTTAGTACATGCTATGTGGGTGAAATGATGATACCATGCCAACTTTCAACCTTTTTAGAGTTTATTTGAAATGCTTTTTAATTTCAAGGTCTTATAGCTCAAAAAAACCAGTAAATGCTTTTATAAAACTCTAATAGAAAAAGGAATCAACTAAAAAGCTTTTATAAACCTCTAGTATTTTTTAAACTAAAATTATACAAAATTTATGCAACTAAAATTATCAAAGTATTTTCTGTTCAAAACATGAAAAGCGGAAAGAATTATCATAAAGAATTTTTTGTTAGAAACTTTAGTAGCAAAAAGAATTTTCATAAAAAAAATTTATAGAAACTAAAATAACAAAATCTTTTTTTGAATATAATGATAAAACACAGTAATATTAAATAGCAGGAAAAAGAATCACTCAAAATATATTTTTATAGTGAAGTTATTCACAAACTAGTGATTCACACAAATTTCAAAGAATTAAAATTTAAACTATTCAAATTTGGAAACTAATGGAGTAACAGAAAGTTTATAATTATTCTGAGCTAAAAGCAAAAAAGAATAAAAAATAAAGCAAAAATCAAAAGAAAATAAATAATTCAAATAACAAAAAAATACTGGAAAAAAAATAAAAAATGCCGCCTAATGGGCCACACGGCCAGCATACGACTAGAAACCCATCTGTACGTGGGCCCGGATGCAGGCCCGCATGCCCAATAGGCCCAACATGGCTTATAAACAGGTGCTAAGCTCTCTCAGCTAGCGAGGTGGGACTAAACTTCCCACCGCACTGCGCCAGCACAAGGCCTTTAGTCCCGTTTGGTGCCACCAACCGGGACTAAAGAGGAGCA
>NW_025231848.1:0-1100 GCF_018294505.1 Triticum aestivum | reverse complement strand
ATATTGTGTATGTATAGGAAAATTGTGTATGATCAAAGTCATTTATGTATATGTTCATATTTAGAAGAAAAAGTAGGAGAGGTAAAAGGAAAATAAGAAGAGAAAGTGTTTAATATAATTAGTTATAAAAATAATAGAATTAGTTAAACTTGTTTATTTTTAGTAAGTACTACTTTATTTTATTTATAGTAAGTGCTTAATATATTGTTGAACTAGTTGATTTAATAAAACTACTTTATTTTACTATAGAAGTAGTTTATTTTTAGTAAATACTACTTTATTTATTTATAGTAAGTGCTTAGTAGTTGAACTAGTTGATTTAATAAAACTACTTTATTTTACTATATATAGAAGTAGTTTATTTTTAGCAAGAAAATTCATAGAACTAGTTTATTTTTTAGTTCAAGCAATTAATCCCGCATCGACGTCGATGATGCCTATCCCGCATCCTCGTCGTCGACTCGGCGGAGGAGGCCTTCTTGATCAGAGGGGCCATGTCCGGGACTTGGCTCCGCCGGGCTGGTATTGGGAGGTGCTACCTTCCGGGGGGTGTAGGTTGGTGAGGAGCCAGCCCGTGTTTGACCCGATCCTTGTTTGGTGACGGTCACGTGGGCCAGTGATGGTGCCGAGGCTTCCGGACACCGCAGAGGTGGTACGTCACCGTGTCAGCGAGGAGGACGAGCACGCCCGTCGCTACATGGTTGCGTTGGAGGGCAGGTTCGACAATACCTGGCAAGTTCTTCAGGGATCTCACTGGAGTTGTGATCCTATGATGGTTCCTTCTCTTTGGGTGTCCAGCGCCCGCGACGATACCCGTCGGGGGCTACGGTTCTAGTTGTATTAGCGATGCTATATGTATGATAGTATTCGAGGAGTATTAGTGATAATATTTGACGATGTACGAACACAAGAGATGATGTACTTTTGCTTATAATTGAATGCATGCTAATTTGAATACTACTTTATTTTATGATTTGGTTTTGCATATTGAATGCTCATATTGGAAAAGTACTCCTACTTTGAATGCTAAAATTGGAGAGCACTATGAAAAATCTAGGAGCCCCCTCCATCATCCACGCCGTCGTCCCCGTCACCGACCC
>NW_025231847.1:6072-10636 GCF_018294505.1 Triticum aestivum | reverse complement strand
CTACCAAGCAACAGAGTTGCTAGCAGTATTGATTTCACACATCACAATTCATTTGTCGGTATTCCGGTTGCATCAACACGAGGGCCGAGGAATGAACAGTGATGGCAAGAAGTATCACTGTACCAAGAGTTCATGGGATGGTGTGCAATTCCTATAACAATCTCGATATAAAATATGTAATACTCCAAGGTAGAGCAGAACCAAAAGCTGGATTGGCATTTGATCTGCGGAATACAACTACTTTGACCCAATCCTAGATATGGAAGAGGTACTGGAGTTTGTTTCTCCTAGTCATTCCGGAATAGAATGGCTTGACAGACCACAAGAGTCATAGGCATCGATAAACGAACGCACGCATACTCTTGACTATCAATTGATAGACGAGGGTCAGAATGCAACTAAAGAGAACAACTCAAAGGAACATATAATTTTCTGAGTTGTGGATGCATAGATTAGTATGTCGAACCAAGTTCAACATATTTCTCTCGGATAACCCATGCAGAGAGGTAGAACTGGCAGAGTCACGATTTATGAATGGAGAACTCCTCAAGAATAATCCTGTTGTGATATTTCAGTTCAACGAGGAACTTCTGCCATAAGTAGTTCATGGTATTTGGAAGAAGAAGATACCACGGACTTCAAGGACTATCGCAAAGGTTACTAATATCCTAAAGGAACTAGCAAACACTATCAACATGAAGTAAGTAGAGTGAATCTCGGGTTCAAGAACCCAGGAATAGAATACCTACTACTAAGTATTATCACGGAATGCTTCCGAGAATAAAGGCCAGAATCATCACACTGGGAACACAATCATGGCTAAATTACTAGATGATCCCCTAAGACACCCAGGGTCATAATAATATCTCCAACATATACGCCGAGGTAACAAAGTACCTCAACTCACCGATTAGTGTGGTTAATCTGGCCCAAAGGAACATCGGAACGGAAGGAAGGGATTTTGCAAATGCTTCAGACTATTCAGAAACGTGGGGTGACTCGGATAGCATAACGGCTGTAAATGCTCAGAAAAGACTTGAGGCATTCACAAAAAAGGTGGCATAACCACTCAGAAGCACAATATCAAAGTTTCGAGATCAACAATTTAACATACGGAAGTAGTAGGAGCTGAACTGAGGCTTGAATCAACAATCTTATAAGTCTACGGATTAGTAACACGTGATCCTGATAGAAAGAAGAGATATCCTAGTTCTTAATCCCCGTAGAAGAGAAGATGACTCAGATCAGAGGGGCATAAGGTATAAGGAGTAAAAAGAGCCTTACGTTCCATCCCACAATCAATTCCCTTATATAACTAAAGAATTTCTAGACTCAACTTCGACCAGTTTGGCTTGGTAATCCTACAGGCAGTCAAGCTCTGATACCAACGCTGTCAGGACCCCGACTCAATGCCACATCGATCTAGCATGTAACACCTCATATCACTTTGCGGCCTCACGCACGGTATTCCCACGGGTGTCGCCTTACCTTTGCCCGGGACCGTTTGCGCCTTTTGGCACACGTATATGACAGTGTCGCTAGCATCCATATGATAAGGAGCCCGGGCTGACATGGCTAGTCGTAAACCCAAAGCGGCACAGACTTACAGGGACAGGCATCCATGACCCAGCTTCGAACGTGTCGGTCATCAGCAAGTGGGTCCGGGCTGTAGCACTGGGCTAGCAGGACTCCGGTAAACCGGGCTGTAGCGGGCTAACAGGACTCCGGTACTCAAAGCGTGACATTTCCCCGAAGGGACAGACACAGGAACGAAGAAGGACACATGCCGGCCAGCCTAAGTGTTCCAGAGCAGTAGCAAGCTACCATGGCTCAGCGGTAACACTAGGAGACATTTCCCGGTAAGAGAGGCTACTAAAGATAAACAACTAGATAGTCAGATCCCACACATACCAAGCATTTCAATCATACACACAATATGCTCGATATGTGCAAATACAACAAAGCATCACAACATGACTCTACGACACAAGTACTTTATTTAAGGCTCAGTGAGCCATACATAACATACACACAAAGATACGGGTCTCACGACCCAACCTACAAGTCATACAATCATACAAGCCAACAGCGGAAGTAACTTGTCTGAGTACAGACAACTAGTAAAATAAAAGAGGCTTGGAAAGCCTGGCTATACTATGTGGTCCTTCACAAGCTCAGGGTCACCACCTGGGTCTTTTAGCCTACTCGTTGATGTCAACGTCTACATAGAACCCATCAGAAGGGGTTGCAGCGTCTTCTGTAAAAATGTAGATTATAGCAACATGAGTACAAAGGTACTCAGCAAGACTTACATCAGATCCTACATACATGCATAGTATCAAGAAGGGTTGGTGGAGTTATTGCAGCAAGCCAGCTTTGACTCTTGGCTAGACTATCCTACGATACTCCATTTTGAGATAGTTTTGCGCACACGAGTCCACTACTCACCACTTCAATACACTACCGAGGATCCACCTCCGTCTTCCTACGGAAGAGCCATCCTCGGCACTCACACTTATCTTGAGGCTTTTAGTAGTTTCCATTTACTTGTCTATGAACTGTATAGGCAACCAAGTAGTCCTTTACCGCGGACGCGGCTATTCGAATAGATCATGTTAACCCTACAGGGGTGTACTTCTTCATACATGTTTCCACCACTTAGCGTCTGCACACGACATGTGCTCGGCAGACTTCAAGCGAAAGCCGACGTGGGTGTAGACCACGACCTACCTAAACACCTAAGTCTCTAGTCCAGGTTTATCGCCTATTCGGGTTCCATCCATGAGGAGATCCGGCCGGAGTTTCGCTCACAGCCCCAAACGATGTGAACAGGGTTCCGTGACACCAAACGGGTGCCCGGTTTACCCGGCCACGTGCCTACCGCATCACAGCCCACCCCTACGGTCAGCGCTGTCCACGGCCTCCAGCATACTACAAACACCAGAAACTACTTGCAACTCCTGGACAGAGGACAAGGGTGATTAAGAAGCCGAGAGGGTCCATTGGTTTCGGGCCCAATGCGTGGTAGTAGCTGAATCATGGATCACAAACACAGAACTCAGTTCCTGAGGACGGCTGCAATGAGACAACCCACCATGTACTCCTACATGGCCTCTCACCGCTACCTTTACCAAATCGTGTTCACACACTTAGTTCACCCATAGTAGGACATGTTCACACGCCTCTGATTCATCCCCGATGAATCAGACCTGACTCAACTCTAAGCAGTAGCAGGCATGACAAACAAGCATGAATGAGTAGGCACATCAGGGCTCAAACAACTCCTACTCATGCTAGTGGGTTTCATCTATTTACTGTGGCAATGACAGGTCATGCAAAGGATAAGGGGTTCAGCTACCGCAGCAAGTATCAGATATGTCGTTGTTGTCCTAATGCAGTAAAAGAGAGCAGGAGCGAGAGGGTGGGATTTTATCGGAATGAACAAGGGGGTTTTGCTTGCCTGGCACTTCTGAAGATAACATTGAGTCTTCATCAGTGTCAACGATCACATCATCGGTATCACGTCTATCGAGAGGGGACAAATACCGGCAACACAGAAGGGAACACAATCAATGCAATGCACAATATGATGCATGATCATGACATGGCAAAATGAATGTGTTTTGGGCTAATGCAACTAAAACCAGATTAAATGAAGTTGGTTTGAATCCAAGATTCAAATTCAAACTCCATATGTGGATATTCAAATGCCATTTAATTGATTTGTGCTAAACAGCAGCTATAAGTTGTTCTAACATGCATGAAAATGGTACAGATGGATTCCTTGAATTTTTCTGATAATTTTTCATATATAATTTATTTCATTTGGAGTTACGGTTAATTTTCTATGATTTATTGAAGTTTTAGCTATTTTCTGAAATTAATAAATCATTTTAGATTTATTTAAATTCCAGAAAGGAATTATTGCGTCAGCACTAGGTCATGCTGACCTCAGCATAGTCAACAGGGGCTGGTCCGGGTCAAACCTGACCAGTGGTGCCCACTGGTCAGTGACACACCGCTGGCATGAGTCACTGACGTGTGGGGCCAGTCAAAAGCCACGTCAGCAAGTCAAACTGACATCGAGGCCCACATGTCAGTGAGATAGAGAGCTAACAGGGGGTTATTTAACTTAACCCGTGTTTTAACAGCAGTGGTCCCACATGTCATGCACAAGGGTTTAATTAACTGAGTGATTAGCACCTAACCTAATGCTCCACGTCAGCTAGTGACGCCGGCGACCACGGCGACGGCGAGACCTCGCCGGAGTTGCTCGGGACGGTGCTACAGGCTGCGGTTGGGCACCCTGAGGGCACCAGGAGGGAGCCCGTGCTCCTGCGCATCCAGCGGAGGCAGCGGAAGGTCGCGGGGCAGCCGGGGCTGACGGCGGCGAGCTCGGCAGCGGCGGCCGGAGCTCGGGTTAGTTTGGGCTCGGCGTTAGGGTGCTCGGGGGGAGGAGCTGGTGGGATCTGCGTGCTCCTGGGAGGGCACCGAACGCGTTGACACACTCAGGCACGGGCTGTGGTGGCTAAAACGACGGAGGCATCATGGCCGGCGGCGATGA
>NW_025231847.1:0-6015 GCF_018294505.1 Triticum aestivum | reverse complement strand
AAGGGAAGATGCAGGAGCTCACATGGGGTCGGAAGAGAAGCTCGGCGGGCTCGGGGAGGCTTCTGCGCCGGCGAGTTGACGGCGGCGATCTCCGGGCACCAGAGATAAAGACGACGACGCTCCGGTCGTTTTCGGCCTCCTCTGATCGCGTGCGTCGGTGGGTAGCTCCACGGGGTCAGGGCGGAGCTCAGGCATGCGGAGAGGGAGCAAGGGGAGGGGGGTGGATGTGGCCGTGGTGTAGCTCATCGGAGTGGCCATGGCGGCTTCGGCCATGAGGGGAAAAAGAGCAGGGGAGTGAGAGGGAGAGAGCAGGGAGGCAAGGGAGCGGACGAGGGGGTTCCAGGGGGGTGTCGTGGCATCCTTAGCCGATCCGGGGCGGGGCGGCAAGCAGGAGGTGGCTCGGGCGCGTGCGTGCGCGCCGCGGCCACACGCTCGTCCTTCTGTCCGAGGACGAAGACGACAGGAGAAGGGAGTGGAGATGGGCTGGGCCGGCTGGGGGGAAACTGGGCCGGCTGGTGGGCTGCACGGGTGGGCACCAGGTAAGTCCTTCTCTGTCTTTTATTTCTATTTCAGTTCTGTTTTCTTTTTATTTAATTCTTTTGCCACTGTTTTGAATTAAAATAATAATTCAAACAATGCCAAAGCTCCTCTGAATATTTTATTTTGCTAGATGGACCTTTCCAAAAGCTCATAAAATAATTCAGGGATATTTGAAATTATATTCTAATTATATGAATATAATTCAAATTCAAATAGCTAATGAATTAAATTCAAAGTCCCAAAAATAAATCCTTAAAAATGTTCAATATTTTGGTTGGGACCAGAACCCTTACCAAAAATTATCAAACATTTAAGAAGAGCATTTTGGAACAATGAATGAGATTTTTAGGGTTTCTGCCCTTCTTTTATTTAGGGTTTTGAGGCTTCCAAATTTCCCCAATTCAAGTTTCAAAAATATAGACATGATGCACACATGAAGCTAACCTAGAGCAATGCCTGAAGCTAGGGATGTGACATCGTGTACGTTGTTTCACCTCCAGAGTTTCTGGTAGTCGTAGAACAGGATAGCCACAGAGTCAAAGCTGGCTTGCTGCAACCAAACCCCACATTACCCTCTTGGTAAAAATGCATGTATGATAGGATCTGATGTAAGTCTTGCTGAGTACCTTTGTACTCATGTTGCTTTATTTATGTTTTTTGCAG
Organism: Triticum aestivum; assembly: GCF_018294505.1. Classification (NCBI taxonomy): domain Eukaryota; kingdom Viridiplantae; phylum Streptophyta; class Magnoliopsida; order Poales; family Poaceae; genus Triticum; species Triticum aestivum. The sequence goes on along the minus strand of NW_025231847.1, from coordinate 4,812 downwards.
CAGAGACTTCGGTCTTACTAGTGTTCTTGTGGACTTCGACTAGTAGCTAGTACCTCAGCTACGATCTTGATCGGATGTTGTAGATAGTCAGGCTCTTCAGCCTTTTTCATTTGTAGATGTCTGTACCCAGACATGTAATGCTTCCGCTTGTTGCTTGTATGCTCTGTATGATGGGTTTTGTGACCCCTGTTTGCAATATATGCTATGATGGCTCTTCTGAGCCTTTATCTATATGATTGTTGAGTTATGCTGTGATGCCATGTTGTACAGCACATACTTGCATGTTATGCGTACGTGTAATGTGTATTGCTATGTGTGGGATCTGACTATCTAGTTGTTATCCTTAGTAGCCTCTCTTACCGGGAAATGTCTCCTAGTGCTTCCACTGAGCCCTGGTAGCTTGCTACTGCTCCGGAACACTTAGGCTGGCCGGCATGTGTCCTTCTTCGATCCTGTGTCTGTCCCTTCGGGGAAATGTCACGTGATGAATACCAGAGTCCTGCTAGCCCGCTACAGCCCGGTTCACCGGAGTCCTGTTAGCCCAGTGCTACAGCCTGGATTCACTCGCTGATGACCGACACGTTCGATGCTGGGTCATGGATGCCTGTCCCTGTAAGTTAGTGCCACTTTGGGTTTACGACTAGCCATGTCAGCCCGGGCTCTTTATCATATGGATGTTAGCGACACCATCATATACGTGTACCAAAATGCACAAACGGTCCCGGGAAAGGGTAAGACGACACCCATGGGGATACCGTGCGTGAGGCCGCAAAGTGATATGAGGTGTTACATGCTAGATCGATGTGGCATTGAGTCGGGGTCCTGACAGCTTTGGTATCAGAGCCTGACTGCCTGTAGGTTTACCAAGCCAAACTGGTCGAAGTTGAGTCTAGAATATCTTTAGTTATGTAAGGGAATTGATTGTGGGAAGGAACGTAAGGCTCTCTTTACTCCTTTACCTCATGGCCTTCTGATCTGAGTCATCCTATCTTTCCTACGGGGTTAAGGAACTAGGCTTTCTCTTCCGTCTATCAGGATCACGTGATACTACTCCGTAGTCCCATAGGATTGGTTGATCAGAGTCATACCCCAGTTTTTGAGTATTTCCGGTGTAGTCTGTTTAGTACTATCTCAGAACCTTGAGTGATGATGACGAGTATGTTACCACCCCATTTTTAGCAGGATGTCTCATTCTGAGCATTTTACTGCCGTTATGCTGCCGGAATTTTCCTAGGAATTCGAGAGATACTAATTCCTTGTCCTACATTCTATAGCCTATAGTTAATGTTGACTCCGTCCCTGGTTTTGTTTCTCAGAATGTCATCAGCTAAGCAAAGTTCCGTTGCTCGTAGCCAGAACCACGGAGATGGTAGGAATGAGGATCCTCCCGACCAGCCTTCGTTGACCGAGTTCATGCTAGAGATGGAGAGGAACAAGCGTGAGTCTAACCGTTGGTTGGCACGTATCAAGGAGAACACCGCACATCAGTTCAAAGGGTCTGCTACCATTCATGACTTCATTCGTTTGCACCCACCTACTTTTCATCATTCCATCGAGCCACTCGATGCAGATGACTGGCTCCGTAGCATCACTCATAAGCTGCTTTCCGCGAGCATAGCTGAAGATGACAAGGTCACCTATGCCACATACCACCTGGAAGGTCCTGCTAGTCTTTGGTGGCAGAACTATGAGGCTATGCTTCCAGCTGGCCAGATTCCTACCTGGAAGGATTTCACTGAGGCTTTTCGCGAGCGTCACATTCCCCAGGCCCTCCTTGATCGCAAGAGAGAAGAGTTCTGCAGTTTCACCCAGAGTAAGATGGCTGTTGATGCTTATAGCAGAGAGTTCGAGAACCTCGCCCGTTATGCCACAGAAGAAGTGTCCACGGACGCCAAGAAGCAGGCTAGGTTCCGGAAGGGTCTCAACCCCAAGTTGCGTCGTGATCTCCACCTGCATCATTGTGATACATTCCAAGCCCTTGTGAACAAGGCCATCAATGCAGAGACAGCTCAGCTTACTTACGAGGAGTCTCGTAAGCACACCCGTGATTTGGGATCTTCCTCTGGCTCTAGTTCCCAGAAACGCCGGATTTGGGTTCCAAACTCCGCTCTTCCTTCCGGATATGCACCGAGGTCATCTCATGTGGTGCCTCCCCCAGTTCAGTCATATGTTCCACCCAGGCCTACTGGTAGACCGCTTGTCAGTGCGGGTCCCCGTCCAACCTCAGGGACTTGCTTCACTTGCGGAAAGCCAGGACACTATGCACGTGATTGCTCTCAAACTAGTTATGCTCCACCTCAGCCCGAGAAGACTGTTGGCTGTGTTAAGCCATCACGCAAGATGATCAGTGTCAAGTCAGCCCCCACTGAACGTGGACGTGTGCATCACGTCTCAGCTAAAGACGCTCATGATGATCCAGATGTCGTTCTTGGTACCCTCCTTGTCAATTGTCACCCAGCATCAGTTCTATTCGATACTGGAGCATCTCACTCCTTCATTTCTGAAGTCTATGCTCGTTTGCACGACATGTCATTTTGTGATATGCCAACTCCGCTAGTCATCCAAACTCCTGGATTCAAATGGCAAACCTCTAGTGTAAGCCATGGTAACGAAATCCTTGTTGACAGACTTGTATTCCTTGCCTCACTTGTAGCCCTCAAGTCCTCAGATATTAACATCATCTTGGGCATGGATTGGATGACAGCTCATCATGCCAAGATTGATTGTTTCACAAGATCTGTTCAACTTACACACCCATCTGGCAAGATAGTCACCGTCTCCACTAGAGTTGCAAAGCGTCAGCTCTATTCTCTCAATGCCAGCCCTCTTCCAGACCTTGAAGATATTCCGGTAGTCCGTGACTTTCCAGATGTCTTTCCAGAGGAACTGCCAGGTGTTCCACCTGACAGAGATGTAGAGTTCGTCATAGATCTTATCCCAGGAACAGCTCCAATCTCCCGGAGACCTTACAAGATGGCACCCCTAGAACTAGCCGAGCTTAAGAAACAACTCGATGAGTCCTTACAAAAGGGTTTCATCCGTCCCAGCTCTTCTCCTTGGGCTTGCCCCGTCCTCTTCGTCAAGAAGAAGGATGGTACGGACCGGATGGTTGTAGATTATCGTCCCGTTAATTTGGTCACGATAAAGAACAAGTATCCGCTTCCCAGGATCAACGACCTGTATGATCATCTCGCTGGATCCTCAGTCTTCTCCAAGATGGATTTAAGATTAGGCTACCATCAAATTAAGATCAGAAATGGGGACATTCCCAAGACAGCTTTTGTCACTCGTTATGGCCAGTACGAGTACACGGTCATGTCTTTTGGTCTAACCAATGCTCCAGCTACATTCTCCCGCTTGATGAACTCGATCTTCATGGAGTACTTAGATAAGTTCGTCGTGGTTTACCTCGATGATATTCTTATTTACTCGAAGAACGAGGAAGAGCATGCCGAACATCTTAGACTTGTTTTAGAAAAACTCAGAGAACACCGCCTTTATGCCAAGTTCTCCAAGTGTGAATTTTGGTTGCCAGAAGTGACCTACCTAGGCCACGTAATCTCTGGTAAGGGCATTGCTGTCAATCCCGAGAGAGTTCAAGCCGTTCTCGATTGGACTCCACCTGAGACCGTGAAACAAGTTAGGAGTTTCCTTGGTCTAGCCAGCTATTGTCGCCGCTTTGTTGAAAACTTCTCCAAAGTAGCCAAACCCCTCACGGAACTTCTCAAGGAAGATAAAAAGTTTGAGTGGTCCCCACAGTGTGAGTACAGTTTTCAGGAACTGAAAAGACGCCTGACTTCTGCTCCCATACTTGTGCCACCGGATTTCACTAAAGACTTTATTATCTACTGCGACGCCTCACGACAGGGACTAGGTTGCATTCTTATGCAGGATCGTCATGTGATTGCCTATGCATCTCGACAGTTGCATCCACATGAGGAGAATTATCCTACACATGATCTAGAGCTTGCAGCCGTAGTCTATGCACTCAAGACTTGGCGACATTACCTCCTTGGTAAACGTTGTGAGATCTACACCGATCACCAGAGTCTCAAGTATATCTTCACCCAACCAGATTTGAACCTTAGGCAAAGACGTTGGCTGGAGTTGATCACAGATTATGATCTAGGAATTACCTACACCCCAGGCAAAGCCAATGTCATGGCTGATGCTCTAAGTCGTAAATCCTATTGCAATAATCTCATGTTGCAGCAAGGCCAACCACTTCTCCATGAGGAATTCTGTAAGCTTAACCTTCACATTGCTCCCCGCGGATTCCTTTCTACCTTGGTGGCGAAACCTACCCTTGAGGATCAGTTCATCTCTGACCAGAAGTTTGATAGGGGGGTTATCCGCATCAAGAGAAACATTAAGAAGGGAGTTGGTGGATGTTTCTCTATGGATGATCGTGGTGTTGTTTTCTTTGAGAATCGCTTGGTGGTTCCCAAGAATCAGCATCTGCGACAATTGATTCTTAAGGAGGCGCATGAATCCCCTCTCACGATTCATCCCGGTAGCACTAAGATGTATCAGGACCTACGCCAGAGGTTCTGGTGGACTAGGATGAAGAGAGAAATCGCTGAGTTCATTGCTAAATGTGACGTTTGTCGTCGCGTTAAGGCAGAGCATCAAAGACCTGCTGGCACCCTTCAGCCTTTAGCTATTCCTGAATGGAAATGGGATAAAGTTGGTATGGACTTCATCACCGGCTTTCCCAGGACCAAGAGAGGGAATAACGCTATCTTCGTAGTCGTTGATCGTCTCTCCAAAGTGGCTCACTTCCTTCCTGTTCGAGAGAGTATCACTGCTAGT
>NW_025231846.1:9767-10636 GCF_018294505.1 Triticum aestivum | reverse complement strand
TACTCACCGTTTTGGGGTCCCATAGTGATTTCCATAGTTACTGAATCCCAACGTGCACTTACCTGTCGGTCATCAACAACCGCAGTTATGGCTGATTCTGGCCCGTTTCATGGACTATTACTCACTATTTTGGGGTCCCGGAGTGATTTCGAAGATTGACGAACCCCGGGGTGCGTCATTGTGTCGGTCATCAATGCTCTCGTTTTTTATCGATTCTGATCCGTTTCGTGGACAACTACTCACCATTTTGGGGTCCCATAGCGATTTCCATAGTTGTTGAGCCCCAAGGTGCACTTACGTGTCGGTCATCAACACTCGCACTTTTGGCCGATTCTGGCCCGTTTAGTGGACTATTACTCACTGTTTGGGGTCCCATAGTGATTTCCACGATTGACGAACCCCGGGGTGCAACTACGTGTCGGTCATCAAGACTCACTGTTTTTGTCGATTCTGACCCGTTTCATGAACTATTAATCAACATTTTGGAGTCCCAGAGCGATTTCCATGGTTGTCGAATCCCAGGAGTGCTTACGTGTTGGTCGTCCAGACTCGCAGTGTGGGCCGATTCTGACCCGTTTCTTGGACTATTACTCGGTTTTGGGGTCTCGAAGTGATTTGCATGATTGACGAACCCCGGGGTACGTCTACGTGTGGGTCATCAACACTCTCGGTTTTTGTTGATTGTGACCCGTTTCATGGACTATTACTGACCGTTTTGGGGCCTGTAGCAATTTCCATAGTTGTTGAACCCCAAGGTGCATTTACGTGTCGGTCATCAACACTCGCGTTTTTGGTCGATTGTGACCCGTTTCGTGGACTATTACTCACCGTTTTGGGGTCCCATAGTGATTTCCATAGTTACTGAACCC
>NW_025231846.1:0-2520 GCF_018294505.1 Triticum aestivum | reverse complement strand
AACCCCAAGGTGCACTTACGTGTCAGTCATCAACACTCGCATTTTTTGTCGATTGTGACCCGTTTCGTGGACTATTACTCACCGTTTTGGGGTCCCGTAGTGTTTTCCATAGTTATTGAACCCCAAGGTGCACTTACCTGTCGGTCATCAACAATCGCAGTTTTGGCCGATTCTGGCCCGTTTCATGGACTATTACTCACTATTTTGGGGTCCCGGAGTGATTTTGACGATTGACGAACCCCGGGGTGCGTCATTGTGTCGGTCATCAACACTCTCGTTTTTTATCGATTCTGACCCGTTTCGTGGACAATTACTCACCGTTTTGGGGTCCCATAGCGATTTCCATAGTTGTTGAGCCCCAAGGTGCACTTACGTGTCGGTCATCAACACTCGCACTTTTGGCCGATTCTGGCCCGTTTAGTGGACTATTACTCACTGTTTGGGGTCCCGTAGTGATTTCCACGATTGACGAACCCCGGGGGTGCGACTACGTGTTGGTCATCAAGACTCACGGTTTTTGTCGATTCTGACCCGTTTCATGGACTATTAATCAACATTTTGGAGTCCCAGAGCGATTTCCATGGTTGTCGAATCCCAGGAGTGCTTACGTGTTGGTCGTCCAGACTCGCAGTGTGGGCCGATTCTGACCCGTTTCTTGGACTATTACTCGGTTTTGGGGTCTCGAAGTGATTTGCATGATTGACGAACCCCGGGGTACGTCTACGTGTGGGTCATCAACACTCTCGGTTTTTGTTGATTGTGACCCGTTTCAAGGACTATTACTGACCGTTTTGGGGCTTGTAGCAATTTCCATAGTTGTTGAACCCCAAGGTGCATTTACGTGTCGGTCATCAACACTCGCGTTTTTGGTCGATTGTGACCCGTTTCGTGGACTATTACTCACCGTTTTGGGGTCCCATAGTGATTTCCATAGTTACTGAATCCCAATGTGCACTTACCTGTCGGTCATCAACAACCGCAGTTATGGCTGATTCTGGCCCGTTTCATGGACTATTACTCACTATTTTGGGGTTCCGGAGTGATTTCGACGATTGACGAACCCCGGGGTGCGTCATTGTGTCGGTCATCAACACTCTCGTTTTTTATCAATTCTGACCCGTTTCGTGGACAATTACTCACCGTTTTGGGGTCCCATAGCGATTTCCATAGTTGTTGAGCCCCAAGGTGCACTTACGTGTCGGTCATCAATACTCGCACTTTTGGCCGATTCTGGCCCGTTTAGTGGACTATTACTCACTGTTTGGGGTCCCGTAGTGATTTCCACGATTGACGAACCCCGGGGGTGCGACTACGTGTCGGTCATCAAGACTCACGGTTTTTGTCGATTCTGACCCGTTTCATGGACTATTAATCAACATTTTGCAGTCCCAGAGCGATTTCCATGGTTGTCGAATCCCAGGAGTGCTTACGTGTTGGTCGTCCAGACTCGCAGTGTGGGCCGATTCTGACCCGTTTCTTGGACTATTACTCGGTTTTGGGGTCTCGAAGTGATTTGCATGATTGACGAACCCCGGGGTACGTCTACGTGTGGGTCATCAACACTCTCGGTTTTTGTTGATTGTGACCCGTTTCATGGACTATTACTGACCGTTTTGGGGCCTGTAGCAATTTCCATAGTTGTTGAACCCCAAGGTGCATTTACGTGTCGGTCATCAACACTCACGTTTTTGGTCGATTGTGACCCGTTTCGTGGACTATTACTCACCGTTTTGGGGTCCCATAGTGATTTCCATAGTTACTGAACCCCAAGGTGCACTTACGTGTCGGTCATCAACACTCGCAGTTTTGGCCGATTCTGACCCATTTCGTGGACTATTACTCACTGTTTTGTGGTCCCGGAGTGATTTCAGCGATTGACGAACCCTGGGGTGCGTCTACGTGTCGGTCATCAACACTCGCGTTTTTTAGCGATTCTAACCCGTTTCATGGACTATTAATATTGTTTGCGTGTCCCAGAGCGATTTCCATAGTTGTCGAATCCCAAGGAGTGCTTACGTGTTGGTTGTCAAGACTCATAGTTTGGGCCGATTCTGACCCGTTTCTTGGACTATTACTCGGTTTTGGGGTCTCGAAGTGATTTCCACGATTGACGAACCCCAGGGTGTGTCTACGTGTTGGTCATCACCACTCGCGGTATTTGTCGATTGTGACCCATTCGTGGACTATTACTCCCCTTTTTGTGGTCCCGTAGTGATTCCCATAGTTGTTAAACCCCAAGGTGCACTTACGTGTCAGTCATCAACACTCGCATTTTTTGTCAATTGTGACCCGTTTCGTGGACTATTACTCACCGTTTTGGGGTCCCGTAGTGTTTTCCATAGTTATTGAACCCCAAGGTGCACTTACCTGTCGGTCATCAACAATCGCAGTTTTGGCCGATTCTGGCCCGTTTCATGGACTATTACTCACTATTTTGGGGTCCCGGAGTGATTTCGACGATTGACGAACCCCGGGGTGCGTCATTGTGTCGGTCATCAACACTCTCGTTTTTTATCGATT
>NW_025231845.1:10207-10636 GCF_018294505.1 Triticum aestivum | reverse complement strand
AGGCATGGTATCATCATTTCACCCACATAGTATGTGCAAAAGAGTAGAGATTGTTACGGCAAAAACTGGACGCACTTCGTGTACAAACTGGACAATCTCTTTCGGAGTATCGGGGTTTCGGACGAGAACTCATCTGTTACACTGGCACTTCATTTTTTTAAACTTATTACAGCTCTATACTTTTCTGCGTTCCGTACGCACCATTCAAATCGATGTCATCAATTTTCAACACTTTCTGACATCATTTGCTATTTTTCAGTCATTTACCGATTTGTTTAGAGAGCTAAATGACAGTGAAATTGAAAATCGCTACAAAATGAACTCTGAAAATGTCGAAACTTGGCACGGTATCATCATTTCACCTACATAGCATGTGCAAAAGAGTAGACAGGGTTACGGGAAAAAATGGACGCACTTCGTGTACAAACT
>NW_025231845.1:0-1072 GCF_018294505.1 Triticum aestivum | reverse complement strand
TTAGAGAGCTAAATGACCGTGAAATTGAAAATCACTACAAAATGAACTCTGAAAATGTCGAAACTTGGTATGGTAGCATCATTTCACCCACATAGTATGTGCAAAAGAGTAGAGAGGGTTACGGCAAAAACTGGACGCACTTCGTGTACAAACTGGACAATCTGTTTCGGAGTATCAGGGTTTCGGACGAGAACTCATCTGTTACACTGGCACTTAATTTTTTTAAAGTTATTACAACTCCAGACTTTTTTTGCGTTCCGTACGCACCATTCAAAGCGACGTCATCAATTTTCAACACTTTCTGACATCATTTGCTATTTTTCCGTCATTTACCGATTTCTTTAGAGAGCTAACTGACCGTGAAATTGAAAATCACTATAAAATGAACTCTGAAAATGTCGAAACTTGGCATGGTATCATCATTTCACCCACATAGCATGTGCAAAAGAGTAGAGAGTGTTACGGCAAAAAATGGACGCACTTCGTGTACAAACTAGAAAATCTCTTTTGAAGTATCAGGGTTTCTGACGAGAACTCATCTATTACATGGGCACTTCCTTTTTTTAAACTTATTACAAGTCCAGATTTTTTTGCATTCCGTACACACCATTCAAAGCGACGTCATCAATTTTTAAAACTTTCTGACATCATTTGCAATTTTTTAGTCATTTACCGATTTGTTTAGAGAGATAAATGACCGTGAAATTGAAAATCACTTCAAAATGAACTCTGAAAATGTCGAAACTTGGCATGGTATCATCATTTCACCCACATAGCATGTGCAAAAGAGTAGAGAGGGTTACGGAAAAAACTGGACGCACTTCGTGTACAAACTGGACAATCTCTTTCGGAGTATCGGGGTTTCGGACGAGAACTCATCTGTTACACTGGCACTTCATTTTTTTAAACTTATTACAACTCTAGACTTTTTTTGCGTTCCGTACGCACCATTCAAAGCGACGTCATCAATTTTCAACACTTTCTGACAACATATGCTATTTTTCAGTCATTTACCGATTTGTTTAGAGAGCTAAATGACCGTGAAATTGAAAATCACTACAAAATGAACTCT
>NW_025231844.1:7372-10637 GCF_018294505.1 Triticum aestivum | reverse complement strand
TGACCAGACACTTGGTCACTTTGAGCTCATTATGATGATGCACTACCGAGTGGGCCGAGTGATACCTCTCCGTAATACGGAGTGACAAATACCAGTCTCGATCCGTGTCAACCCAATAGACACTTTCGGAGATACCTGTAGTGCACCTTTATAGTCACCCAGTTACGTTGTGACGTTTGGTACACCCAAAGCACTCCTATGGTATCCGGGAGTTACACGATCTCATGGTGTAAGGAAGAGATACTTGACATTGGAAAAGCTCTAGCAAAATGAAATACACGATATTGTGCTATGCTTAGGATTGGGTCTTGTCCATCACGTCATTCTCCTAATGATGTGATCCCGTTGTCAATGACATCTAATGTCCATAGTCAGGAAACCATGACTATCTGTTGACCAACGAGCTAGTCAACTAGAGGCTTACTAGGGACGTATTGTGGTCTATGTATTCACACGTGTATTACGATTTCCCGATAACACAATTATAGCATGAATAAAATACAATTATCATGAACAAGGAAATATAATAATAATGCTTTTATTATTGCCTCTAGGGCATATTTCCAACAGTCTCCCACTTGCACTAGAGTCAATAATCTAGTTACATTGTGATGAATCGAACACCCATAGAGTTCTAGTGTTGATCATGTTTTGCTCGCGAAAGAGGTTTAGTCAACGGATTGCGACATTCAGATCCGTATGTACTTTGCAAATATCTATGTCTCCATCTTGAACATGTTCACGGATGGAGTTGAAACGACGCTTGATGTGCCTGGTCTTCTTGTGAAACCTGGGCTCCTTGGCAAGGGCAATAGCTCCAGTGTTGTCACAGAAGAGTTTCATCGGCCCCGACGCATTGGGTATGACTCCTAGGTCGGTGATGAACTCCTTCACCCAAATTGCTTCATGCACTACCTCCAAGGCTGCCTTGTACTCCGCTTCACATGTAGATCCCGCCACGACGCTCTGCTTGCAGCTGCACCAGCTTACTGCTCCACCATTCAACATATACATGTATCCGGTTTGTGACTTAGAGTCATCCAGATCTGTGTCGAAGCTTGCGTCGACGTAACCCTTTATGACGAGCTTTTCATCACCTCCATAAATGAGAAACATGTCCTTTGTCCTTTTCAGGTACTTCAGGATATTCTTGACCGCTGTCCATAAATGAGATCCCAAGCAAGGGGGGCGCCCCCACTAGGGTTCCCCCCCCCAACCCTAGGCGCATGGGCCCAAGGGGGGGGGCGCCCATCCCTCCAGGTGCTGGTTCCCTGGCCCTTGCGGCCCATGAGGCCCTCCGAGAGGGGTGGCCCCTCCCAGTGGACCCCCAGAACCCCTCCGGTGGCCCCGGTACAATACCTATATGCCCCCGAAACTTTCCGGTGTCCGTATGACAACTTCCCATATATAAATCTTCACCTCCGGACCATTTCGGAACTCCTCGTGACGTCCGGGATCTCATTCAGGACTCCGAAAAACATTCGGTAATCATATACAAGTCTTCCTAATAACCCTAGCGTCACCGAACCTTAAGTGTGTAGACCCTACGGGTTCGGGAGACATGCAGACATGACCGAGATGGCTCTCCGGTCAATAACCAACAGCGGGATCTGGATACCCATGTTGGCTCCCACATGCTCCTCGATGATCTCATCGGATGAACCACGATGTCGAGGATTCAATCAACCCCGTATACTATTCCCTTTGTCAGACGGTATGTTACTTGCCCGAGACTCGATCGTCGGTATCCCAATACCTCGTTCAGTCTCGTTACCGGCAAGTCACTTTACTCGTACCGTAATGCATGATCCCATGACCAGACACTTGGTCACTTTGAGCTCATTATGATGATGCACTACCGAGTGGGCCGAGTGATACCTCTCCGTAATACGGAGTGACAAATACCAGTCTCGATCCGTGTCAACCCAATAGACACTTTCGGAGATACCTGTAGTGCACCTTTATAGTCACCCAGTTACGTTGTGACGTTTGGTACACCCAAAGCACTCCTATGGTATCCGGGAGTTACACGATCTCATGGTGTAAGGAAGAGATACTTGACATTGGAAAAGCTCTAGCAAAATGAAATACACGATATTGTGCTATGCTTAGGATTGGGTCTTGTCCATCACGTCATTCTCCTAATGATGTGATCCCGTTGTCAATGACATCTAATGTCCATAGTCAGGAAACCATGACTATCTGTTGACCAACGAGCTAGTCAACTAGAGGCTTACTAGGGACGTATTGTGGTCTATGTATTCACACGTGTATTACGATTTCCCGATAACACAATTATAGCATGAATAAAATACAATTATCATGAACAAGGAAATATAATAATAATGCTTTTATTATTGCCTCTAGGGCATATTTCCAACAGTCTCCCACTTGCACTAGAGTCAATAATCTAGTTACATTGTGATGAATCGAACACCCATAGAGTTCTAGTGTTGATCATGTTTTTGCTCGCGAAAGAGGTTTAGTCAACGGATTGCGACATTCAGATCCGTATGTACTTTGCAAATATCTATGTCTCCATCTTGAACATTTTCACGGATGGAGTTGAAACGACGCTTGATGTGCCTGGTCTTCTTGTGAAACCTGGGCTCCTTGGCAAGGGCAATAGCTCCAGTGTTGTCACAGAAGAGTTTCATCGGCCCCGACGCATTGGGTATGACTCCTAGGTCGGTGATGAACTCCTTCACCCAAATTGCTTCATGCACTACCTCCAAGGCTGCCTTGTACTCCGCTTCACATGTAGATCCCGCCATGACGCTCTGCTTGCAGCTGCACCAGCTTACTGCTCCACCATTCAACATATACATGTATCCGGTTTGTGACTTAGAGTCATCCAGATCTGTGTCGAAGCTTGCGTCGACGTAACCCTTTATGACGAGCTCTTCGTCACCTCCATAAATGAGAAACATGTCCTTTGTCCTTTTCAGGTACTTCAGGATATTCTTGACCGCTGTCCAGTGTTCCTTGCCGGGATTACTTTGGTACCTTCCTACCAAACTTACGGCAAGGTTTACATCAGGTCTAGTACACAGCATGGCATACATAATAGATCCTATGGCTGAGGCATAGGGGATGACACTCATCTCTTCTTTATCTTTTGCCGTGGTCGGGCATTGAACCGAGCTCAATATCACACCTTGCAATACAGGCAAGAACCCTTTCTTGGACTGATCCATTTTGAACTTCTTCAAAATCTTATCAAGGTATGTGCTTTGTGAAAGACCTATGAGGCGTCTCGATCTAT
>NW_025231844.1:0-6585 GCF_018294505.1 Triticum aestivum | reverse complement strand
GGATCTTAAGTAGAAGGTATACCCAATAGTTTCCTTGGGGTATCCTATGAAGACGCATTTTTCCGATTTGGGTTCGAGCTTTTTAGGTTGAAGCTTCTTGACATAAGCATCGCATCCCCAAACTTTTAGAAATGACAGCTTAGGTTTCTTCCCAAACCATAATTCATACGGTGTCGTCTCAACGGATTTAGACGGTGCCCTATTTAAAGTGAATGTAGCTGTCTTTAGAGCGTATCCCCAAAATGATAGCGGTAAATCGGTAAGAGACATCATATATCACACCATATCCAATAGAGTGCGATTACGACGTTTGGACACACCGTTACGCTGAGGTGTTCCAGGTGGCGTGAGTTGTGAAATGATTCCACATTTTCTTAAGTGTGTACCAAATTCGTGACTTAAATATTCTCCTCCACGATCCGATCGTAAGAATTTTATCTTTCGGTCACGTTGATTCTCTACTTCATTCTGAAATTCCTTGAACTTTTCAAAGGTCTCAGACTTGTGTTTCATCAAGTAGACATACCCATATCTACTTAAGTCATCAGTGAGAGTGAGAACATAACGATATCCTCCGCGAGCCTCAACGCTCATTGGACCACACACATCAGTATGTATGATTTCCAATAAGTTGGTTGCTCGCTCCATAGTTCCGGAGAACGGAGTCTTGGTCATTTTGCCCATGAGGCATGGTTCGCATGTGTCAAATGATTCATAATCGAGAGACTCTAAAAGTCCATCAGCATGGAGCTTCTTCATGCGCTTGACACCAATGTGACCAAGGCGGCAGTGCCACAAGTATGTGGAACTATCGTTATCCACTTTACATCTTTTGGTATTCACACTATGAATATGTGTAACATTACGTTCGAGATTCATTAACGATAAACCATTGACCATCGGGGCATGACCATAAAACATATCTCTCATATAAATAGAACAACCATTATTCTCGGATTTAAATGAGTAGCCATCTCGCATCAAACGAGATCCAGATACAATGTTCATGCTCAAACTTGGCACTAAATAACAATTATTGAGGTTTAAAACTAATCCCGTAGGTAAATGTAGAGGTAGCAAGGACTTCAGTCCATCTGTCGGCTAGCAAGTCTTGGTCAGCTCTAAGCTGCTGCTGTTTTTTCTTGAGGATGCTCGCCGTGGCCATAAGCCTGCGTTTGAAACGCTCTTGTTCAACAGGATCCTCAGGCACGACAAATTCGTCGTCGTCAAGGCTTGCCTCGTCTTCGAAGGGAGGCATGTAATTATCGTCCTCTACCTCTCTGTCTGCCGCTCTCTCATGAGGGCTGGCTTCTCCATCCTCCTGTGCTGAATCCTGCTGGAGGGGGTTGTCTTCGGCACTGTCCGGGGTGTTACTATCTCCCGTGCCGGAATCGCCGTTTTTGCTTTGGCGGGATTTAGAGCGGCGCCTCTGACGCCGGCGCTTAGGCTGTTTCTTGGAGGGGTCATCCTCCGTTGTTCCATCGCCATTCCCTTCTTTTGGGGTGTCCACTATATATATGTCGTATGACGAGGTGGCTTTCCAGTGCCCTATAGGCGCTGGTTCTTGGTCGTCTCCTGCATCGGCGTCCATACCATCGATGTCTTCGGAGTCGAAGTCGAGCATGTCGATTAAATCATCGACAGTGGCTACGAAGTGGGTGGTGGGTGGGCTTTGAATTTCTTCGTCGTCTGCATCCCAATCTTGCTGACCATAGTCCGGCCAGGGCTCTCCTGATAAAGAGAGAGACTTTAGTGAATTCAGGATGTCGCCGAAGGGCGAGTGCTGAAAGATGTCCGCGGTGGCGAACTCCATGATCGGCGCCGAATCGGGATCGATCAGCAGGGGCGCGGAAGGTTCGGAGTCCGGAAAGGAGTCCGGCACCTTGGAGTCACGAGCTTCGCAAAGGACAAGGCTGGTGTTCGTCTCGATCGCCATAGAGATTGCAGCTCCCGAGGCAGTGTCCAGCCACCCATCCTCGATTGGGCAGTCGGCTCCGAGCTAAGGGTCGGAGCGGACACTGGGGCGGTCTCCTGGGCACTGTTCGGCGACAGAGCTAGATCATGCCCATCGTGACAGTGCAGCGCGCTTGGCTGTGGCTCGAACCCGTCGAAGATCAAGTCTCCGCGGATGTCAGCCGTGTAGTTCAAACTTGCAAACCTGACCTGATGGCCAGGGGCCTAGCTTTCGATCTGCTCCAGATGACCAAGCGAATTGGCCCGCAGTGCAAAGCCGCCAAATACGAAGATCTATCGGGGGTGAAAAGTCTCACCCTGGACCGCATTGTTGTTGATGATCGGAGGAGCCATCGGGCCTAAAGATGATGACACAGGGGAACTCTCAATGAAAGCACCAATGTCGGTGTCAAAACCGGCGGATCTCGGGTAGGGGGTCCCGAACTGTGCGTCTAGGCGGATGGTAACAGGAGACAAGGGACACGATGTTTTTACCCAGGTTCGGGCCCTCTTGATGGAGGTAAAACCCTACTCCTGCTTGATTAATATTGATGATATGGGTAGTACAAGAGTTGATCTACCACGAGATCAGAGAGGCTAAACCCTAGAAGCTAGCCTATGGTATGATTGTTGTTCGTCCTACGGACTAAAACCATCCGATTTATATAGACACCGGAGAGGGCTAGGGTTACACAGAGTCGGTTACAATAGGAGGAGATCTACATATCCGTATCACCAAGCTTGCCTTCCACGCCAAGGAAAGTCCCATCCGAACATGGGACGAAGTCTTTAATCTTGTATATTCATAGTCCAGGAGTCCGGCCAAAGGTAATAGTCCGGTCATCCGGACACCCCCTAATCC
This sequence comes from Triticum aestivum, assembly GCF_018294505.1. Classification (NCBI taxonomy): domain Eukaryota; kingdom Viridiplantae; phylum Streptophyta; class Magnoliopsida; order Poales; family Poaceae; genus Triticum; species Triticum aestivum. The sequence goes on along the minus strand of NW_025231844.1, from coordinate 3,770 downwards.
AGGACTCCCTCAATCATTATCATCAGCTTCCTCACCAATTGGTGTAGGGATCACAGGAACTGATTTCTGTGATGAAATACTTTCCAATAAGGAAGCAGGTACAGTTACCTCATCAAGTTCTACTTTCCTCCCACTCACTTCTTTCGAGAGAAACTCCTTCTCTAGAAAGAATCCATTCTTAGCAACGAATGTCTTGCCTTCGGATCTGTGATAGAAGGTGTACCCAACAGTTTCCTTTGGTTATCCTATGAAGACACATTTCTCCGATTTGGGTTCGAGCTTATTAGGTTGAAGCTTTTTCACATAAGCATCGCAGCCCCAAACTTTCAGAAATGACAACTTTGGTTTCTTGCCAAACAACAGTTCATAAGGCGTCTTCTCAACGGATTTAGATGGTGCCCTATTTAACATGAATGCATCCGTCTCTAAAGCATAACCCCAAAATGATAGCGGTAAATCAGTAAGAGACATCATAGATCGCACCATATCTAATAAAATGCGGTTACGATGTTCGGACACACCATTACGATGTGGTGTTCTGGGTGGCGTGAGTTGCGAAACTATTCCGCATTGTTTCAAATGAAGACCAAACTCGTAACTCAAATATTCTCCTCCACGATCAGATCGAGAAACTTTACTTTCTTGTTACGATGATTTTCCACTTCACTCTGAAATTCCTTGAACTTTTCAAATGTTTCAGACTTATGTTTCATCAAGTAGATATACCCATATCTGCTCAAATCATCTGTGAAGGTGAGAAAATAACGATACCCGCCGTGTGCCTGAATATTCATCGGACCACATTCATCAGTATGTATGATTTCCATCAAGTCTATTGCTCGCTCCATTATTCCGGAGAATGGAGTTTTAGTCATCTTGCCCATGAGGCATGGTTCGCAAGTACCAAGTCATTCATAATCAAGTGATTCCAAAAATCCATCAGAATGGAGTTTCTTCATGCGCTTTACACCAATATGACCCAAACGGCGGTGCCACAAATAAGTTGCACTATCATTATCAACTCTGCATCTTTTGGCTTCAATGTTATGAATATGTGTGTCACTACTATCGAGATTCAATAAAAATAGACCACTCTTCAAGGGTGCATGAACATAAAAGATATTACTCATATAAATAGAACAACCATCATTCTCAGATTTAAATGAATAACCGTCTCACATCAAAAAAGATCCAGATATAATGTTCATGCTCAATGCTGGCACCAAATAACAATTATTCAGGTCTAAAACTAATCCTTAAGGTAGATGTAGAGGTAGCGTGCCGACCGCGATCACATCGACTTTGGAACCATTTCCCACGCGCATCGTCACCTCGTCCTTAGCCAATCTTTGCTTAATCCATAGTCCCTGTTTCGAGTTGCAAATATTAGCAACATAACCAGTATCAAATACCCAGGTGCTACTGCGAGCATTAGTAAGTTACACATCAATAACATGTATATCACATATACCTTTGTTCACCTTGCCATCCTTCTTATCCGCTAAATACTTGGGGCAGTTCCGCTTCCAGTGACCAGTCCCTTTGCAGTAGAAGCACTCAGTCTCAGGTTTAGGTCCAGACTTGGCCTTATTCACTTGAGCAGTAACTTGCTTGTCGTTCTTCTTGAAGTTCCCTTTCTTCCCTTTACCCTTTTTCTTGAAACTGGTGGTCTTGTTGACCATCAACACTTGATGCTCCTTCTTGATTTCTACCTCCGCAGCCTTTAGCATTGCGAAGAGCTCGGGAATTGTCTTGTTCATCCCTTGCATATTATAGTTCATCACGAAGCTCTTGTAGCTTGGTGACAGTGATTGAAGAATTCTGTCAATGACACTATCATCTGGAAGATTAACTCCCAGTTGAATCAAGTGGTTGTTATACCTAGACATTTTGAGTATATGTTCACTAGCAGAACTATTCTCCTCCATCTTGCAGCTATAGAACTTATTGGAGACTTCATATCTCTCAATCCGGGCATTTGCTTGAAATATTAACTTCAACTCCTGGAACATCTCATATGCTCCATGACGTTCAAAATGTCGTTGAAGTCCCGGTTCTAAGCCGTAAAGCATGGCACATTGAACTATCGAGTAGTCATCAGCTTTTCTCTGCCAGACATTCACAACGTTCGGTGTTGCTCCTACAGCGGGTCTTGCACCTAACAGTGCTTCCAGGACGTAATTCTTCTGTGCAGCAATGAGGATAATCCTCAAGTTACGGACCCAGTCCGTGTAATTGCTACCATCATCTTTCAACTTAGCTTTCTCAAGGAACGCATTAAAATTCAAAGGAACAGTAGCACGGGCCACTGATTTACAACAACATAGACATGCAAAATACTACCAGGTACTAAGTTCACGATAAATTAAAGTTCAATTAATCATACTACTTAAGAACTCCCACTTAGATAGACAACCCTCTAATCATCTAAGTGATCACGTGATCCAAATCAACTAAACCATGTCCGATCATCACGTGAGATGGAGTAGTTTTCAATGGTGAACATCACTATGTTGATCATTAATACATCTCCAATGTATCTATAATTTTGGATTGTTCCATGCTATTATATTACCCGTTTTGTATGTTTATGGGCTTTACTTTACACTTTTATATCATTTTTGGGACTAACCTACTAACCGGAGGCCCAGCCCAAATTGTTTTTTTTTCCTATTTCAGTATATCGAAGAAAAGGAATATCATACGGAGTCCAAATGGAATGAAACCTTCGGGAGCGATCTTTTTAGAACAAACGTGATCCAGAGGACTCGGAGTGCAAGTCAAGAAACAAGCGAGGCGGCCACGAGGGTGCCTGGCGCACCCCCTAGGGCTGGGCGTGCCCCCCACCCTCGTGGGCCCCTCGAGCGTCCACCGACGTACTTCTTCCTCCTATATATATACCCATGTACCCTGAAACCATCAGGGGAGCCACCGAAAAACTATTTCCACCACCGTAACCTTATGTATCCGCGAGATCCCATCTTGGAGCCATCGCCGGTGTTCTGCCGAAGGGGGAATCCACCATAGAGGGCCTCTACATCAACCCCAAGGCCTCTCCAATGAGTTGTGAGTAGTTTACCACAGACTTTGGGGTCTATAGTTATTAACTAGATGACTTCTTCTCTCTCTTTGATTCTCAATACAAAGTTCTCCTTACTCTTCTTGGAGATCTATTCGATGTAACTCTTTTTGCGGTGTGTTTGTCGAGATCCGATGAATTGTGGGTTTATGATCAAGTTTATCTATGAGAAATATTTGAATCTACTCTGAATTCTTTTATGTGTGATTAAGTTATCTTTGCAAGTCTCTTTGAATTATCGGTTTGGTTTGGCCTACTAGATTGATCTTTCTTGCAATAAGAGAAGTGCTTAGCTTTGGGTTCAATCTTGCGGTGTCCTTTCCCAGTGACAGCAGTGGCAGCAAGGCACGTACTGTATTGTTGCCATCGAGAATAAAAAGATGAGGTTTATATCATATTGCATGAGTTTATCCCTCTACATCATGTCATCTTTCTTAAAGCGTTACTCTGTTCTTCATGAACTTAATACTCTAGATGCATGCTGGATAACGGTCGATGTGTGGAGTAATAGTAGTAGATGCAGGCAGGAGTCGGTCTATTTGTCACGGACGTGATGCCTATATACATGATCATGCGTAGATAATCTCATAATTATTCGCTTTTCTATCAATTGCTCAATAGTAATTTGTTCACCCGCCGTAATAATTATGCTATCTTGAGAGAAGCCACTAGCGAAAGCTATGGCCCCCGG